>NC_035443.2:133892651-134024425 GCF_002127325.2 Helianthus annuus | reverse complement strand
TACAATGTAACAGTCCAGCATATATTTCGTTGGGGAGCGCTGATGCAACAATACTAAATGCTTTAGCATCTAGTTCAAATTTTTGATAATCCGTTTCAGTATAATTTTCAACAGGTTTAGGAACAAATTTTTTAGCATCTTCAGCGCTTGGTACTGTAGGAACATGAGGACCAAAGATAACAGACTTCCAACAACCTGTGCTTTGTTGAGCAAGGATGTGACCCATCCTCCTCTGCCAGATGTTGTACTCATTTCTTTTTAGCGTAGGTGGTTTAAAAAGCGAGCCAATGTTGTTTTTATCGTCCTGAGATTGTGACGTCATTCTTGTTGTTTTACAGGTACTGAAAAATCAACTATAATGGTGATTAATCCTTACTCTGTTTTTCAACGACGAACAAACGATCAGTATCAACTGTTTTGAGCTGAACTATTTACGTCAAAATGATTGTTAAATCAAATTTGACTGTTCTAGCTCTGATACCAATTGTTGGATCTGAGTTTCCTTTTGATTGTACTTTTGTTTGTAAAGTAAGATGGAAATGAATGAGTGTGCAGCGAAAATTAAGATGAACACAAACTTTGTATACAATCAAATGAGAGTAATACTTTTAATCAAACATCTTTACACAAAGAACCGAATGATTGAATTTATTTCAAACACGATTACAATGATGATGTATGAATGCAAACTCCCCCTCAGCCCGAGCTCAGTAGTTTGTTCGTGCAAAGAAGACGAATGATGTGAAGAGCTAATAGAACAGTACAAAGTACTGTACTATTTATAAGCACTTGCAAACTACTGAGCATCTTTAGCTGACGTCACCATGAAAGTGACATCTAACCTCCTAACAAACTCTAACCTCTGATTTATACAGACACTGCTTGTGTTAACTACTGCTATTACATTCTATTACATAACAGACTATAGAACAACTGCTGCAACCTTCTACTGCTGTGAACCCAACAACACTTGTCCGGATCAGCAGTGCTTGACTCAAGGCAGTAGATTGAATCAGCAGGACTTGAGTCTTCATCAGATCTTTAATTGAGCAGCAGTTATTGGTCAGCAGTTAGTAAGATCAGCAGATAGGAGGTCATCAGTTGTTGTAATCACTTTCAAGGAGAGAGATATGCATATCAGCATCTGCTTATTCTGAATCCACTGAGCTGACCCAGTTTTGGCTTTACATTATCTGTTCCTCTGTTCGGGTTCAATCCCAACATATAAGTACTACCCTACTGTTATAACTTATTAAATTAAGTATTTTTACTGATTATATCAGACCTGTAGCTCAGATTAATATTTAAACTCTTTTTAACCTTTAAAATGACCAAAATGCCCCTACGGGGCATAGTTTGAGTTTAAATTCGTTTTGGGCATAATGGAAGATATCTTACTGATGTCACAACATATTTAAGGCATATTAACTTAGGGAACTTGTATATGACTCTTATGGTTACCCGTTACGAATCTTCGCATTCGGATCGGCTTATGTAACTAGTTTGCATAAATTAGCCGAAACGGGTCAAACCTTATCATTTTTGTCTCAAAATCCAGAATGTGCTTAGTTTACCCACATTAAACAAGTATACAAGTTTGTTGGGTCAAAACCACATTCCAAACCGGTCTTCGCTTAATCATGCGTTTGAACTGTGTCTTCCTTTTGAAAACTAACCGGTCTAAGTCTAGGCTTAATTAAGACCCGTTAGGATTCTAATAGGTTATCAAAAAACCTTCGTTCCATATTAGGAGCCCAGTAAAAGATACATGCACTTGCTGATTTTGAATATTACTTGCTCAGGTAAATACTTTTAACTTATTTTCCCTATACGGGCTTGGGATACGGTATTATAAAAGTACCGCTTGGTCAGGTGTGTAGTCATTTAAATCGGATTGTGATTAATGTATTTACATAACTCATTTTTAATCTGTATTTTTGGTGTATGGCCTTTGGGGGTTAAATGACCATATCCCGGATATCCTTGGCATCAGTCAAAGAAATGGCCACGACTTAAGCATGGGGGTGTAGGCATTACACCTGACAGTTGCATATGTAAAAACTGGTAATCCACTTAAAGGAATCAACCTTGTGGGCATTATACCTATGGCGTGTCAGTTAATCTAAGCCGGCTCTTCTAACCGGTTCTAATGGACGACAAATAAGTAAAACTGTATACAAGATTATTTTTGAATAATTGTCCCAAGTTATAAAAGATATTTTTGCCTAAGTGCATTCAAACTAATTTTCAAACAATTTTCAAAATGAGTCAATTAAGTTGTATTTACTAGTGTAAACTGACGTATTTTCCAAAAAGGCTAAGTGCAGGTACTGGCCACTCCAGGCATCAATAATTAAGTCTTGCAAGCTCTAGATGTTAAAGTTTGTTGAACAAAGTTTCCTTTTTATTTGATCCGCCTGTGGATCCATTACAGTCCATTTGTGATACTTTGATATTACTATAATTTGGTTGTAATGTGATTCATTCTCTTTTGCTTCCGCTGTGCATTTAAAATTTGTATTGTTTGACTATGATGATATCAACTACGTCACGATACTCCCCACCGGTAATACGTGGAAATAACAGGGTGTGACAGGTTGATATCAGAGCCAACACTGAGTGAATTAAACACTAGCCTTTTGTGTTTAATCTCAGTTACACAATTGCACATTCCTCGATCCTCGATCCTCGAGTCTACACAAAGAACATAGGACAAATCTTGATTTGTTTTATTTTTGTCTTTTATATATATTCTTGTTGTTATATTTGTTTATGTTGACAGGTTTAATTATGCTGCTGAGGTTTAGAAGGGGAAGAGGCAAGGCTCCCGTCACTGGGCATGACTACGAAGCCGGGCCGTGTCACACCCCAACCGATGGCGAAATTATCGGGGCATGGCACTGAGCGAAACAGATTGTCCAGAAGTTTCCACAACAATTATCATTACTATTTAGTTTAACTAATACGTCCCATACCGTACCCCAAATAATAAAACAAATTATTACAGTTAACAACTTGTCAAATGTTCTGTTCCGACAACTCAGATTCAAATATAAATATTGTTTAAATGCTTCTAGAGACTCGATCTGCAAGATCTACAGACAACTATGCTCTAGACGCTTATTCTAAGCTCGCCTTCCTAGCAGATAAGCATCCTAATTGCCTGTCACATACGTTAAAATAAAGTCAATACATAGAATGTAAAGGTGAGCATACAAGTTTGATATAGCATATAGAGTTTAAAATGGTTTACGCGTAACCAGCACGTACACAGAGGAAAACGAAGCGTGTTAATTATCGACATGGATCTATCGATACCAATGACTGCGGGTTGACTACCCGAGGCAGTTCGCAATACATGATTACCACCGTAACCCATGCAAGTAATTGTCCTTAACAACCCACGTGTGAACGGGTGCTGAGTCCAAAATATAGTACTACGTCGTTAAGGCAGGTAGACAACATTCCACGTGTAAACATAACAACAAGCATTCATTTAGTCACGTAATACATGCAGAACGGTTAGCGTTTAAATAATTGAGTAGTGTGTTTGATTGTGATTTTAGATAAGTAACGTATGTAACACCCAAAAGTGCTAAAGCAAAAAGGGTTCGAGTATACTCACAGCGATTGATTGATGGATTGAAGGGAACGCTTGAGAGTAGGGTTAGCCTGAATAGTTTGATGGCATAACGATGAGTAACGCGTTAAATGGAAACAAGCGATGACGGGTCGAACAGCCTGGTCGATCGAAATGTACGAGTTGTTCGTTCGGTTAGACAGTCCGTTCGAACAGCCTGTTCGATCGGCCGGTAGGCTCGATCGGTTGGACTGTTCAAGTGGATTGTTTCTTTCTTTGAGTAGGATGTGTTTGTGTATGATGGCTTGTCCTTTTGAAGTTTTCGTTGTAGTATTTGAGAACACTGAAGTGTCCTTACCTTTCAGGTCGATCGATCGAACGGTCTGTTCGATCGGCCGGCTTAACCGATCGGTTAGGTACCTCAGAATGGGTCCTCAATGGTGTAGGATGTCACCTGATCGGACAGCATGTGCGATCGGGTGGCACTCCAATACGTCGAACGAGTTGAAAAATCGATTCAGTGTTGAAGCATAGTATCTCATGATCCAAAGAGTAATTCAACCCAAACCGTAGTTCGATCGAACAGCACTTCGTTCAATACTAGACTTCATGAATTTGTTAAAGTGTGGGGCCATGTGCTAGCCGATCGGCTGGCCTGGTCGATCGGCTGACATGTCCGATCGGTTGGGCTGTTCGTTCGAACAACCTGTTCGATCGGTCAGCATTCTGACCTGGTCGGCCTGTTCGTCTAACACTTGGTTGTTCTGATTTCTTGACGTTATATCGAGGTATTTTGACAACGAGCTGAACCATGGCACCTTTGTTCTTACTTGTTTCCACTGCTCGGACATGAGTCACCCAAGTCCGGCCGATGAACGTTTCGGAACGGCAGTTTAACGTTTAACCCGAAATCGGTGAACCTCGTAGATAGAATCCGAATCTTGAACCACACACCATTAGAATGATTAGTGAGTTGGCTCAAGCTCCGTTTCTACCGGTTTGAAGGCATTGAGTGTAAAAGAGTTGAAAGAAAGTTGAAAATCATTCTTTCAATCCTTTACACCATGTAAATGTTCAGATCTGTGGTAGATCTTAGTTCGTTTATGTGGAAATCGGCTAGATCCAAGTGATTCTTGGTGGATTGAGGACAAAACATGAAGTTCTTGAAGAACACCATGATGACATCATCCTAGAATACTTAGATCTTGATGATTTCATGGTTAGAAATCAAGATATGAAAGATAGAAAGGTGTAGGAGTGTGCATAGATCAAAAACGTACAAGATTTAGGATGAAATCTTACCGGGATTGAGAGAAATCTGAGAAATAGTGAAGAACACGAGCTGGTCGGTCAGAGGGTTTCCAACAGTGGAAAGAATGACAATTATAGGCCTATTTATAGGCTTCCAAAAGGGGAAAGAGCTGGTCGATCGGCCAGGCATCCCGATCGAACAGCCTGCGTTGAGCGTTCGGTGCGACGATTTCTGGTATTTCGATTTCGATTGAAGACGATACGAATACGATAGAGTTTCCTATTTAAATTACTTTTAATCCCAACCACTATATCTACATACAAGCATCTATATTTCACACTATCCTTTCGCTACCATTCATCATAATTCGATTTCGATTGAGTTTGATTGGGTTTCGAGTTTCGATTCGATTGATTACCACACATAACATAAAGTAAGCACGCACAGGTAACACGTAAGGCACACACACACACACATACGTAATATACATCAAATTCGTATAATTCGAGTTTCGAGTTCGATTGATGATTCGATTAGCTTGAGTATTGATTGATTAACTTTATCGCATTGTTACTTCCTACTATTCACAGTCGTAAAGCGTTTCGCGTCGATGAAACATTCGATTACTTCGATTCCTTTGATTAACAACACTTACTCCACATAATACAAGTAATAAAACATAAAATAGACTAATTACAGTCAAAGAAGTCAAACTTGACTTTGACTTTGACATTCGGTAACACGGGGTGTTACAGCCTCCCCTTGTTTAGGGAATTTCATCCCGAAATTAGGCTGAAAGCTGCACAACACCGTGAATGTTCTTACCAATTTCTCGCTTCAGATCTTTATTTAAACAATTGCGGGTACTTAGCCTTCATGTCGCTTTCGAGTTCCCAAGTGAACTCTGCGCCTCGTTTGCCTTCCCATCGGACTTTCACGATAGGGATGCACGAGCGTCTGAGTTGCTTGGTTTGGCGATCCATGATTTCGACAGGCTTTTCTACGAAATGCAGCGTTTCGTTGACTTGAAGGTCGTCGAGAGGTATAATCAGATCATGATCAGCTAGGCATTTTCGGAGGTTTGACACATGGAAAGTCGGGTGGACGTTACTAATTTCCTCCGGTAGTTCGAGTCTGTAGGCAACTTTGCCGATCCTTTCCAGAATCTTAAAAGGTCCAACATATCGTGGCGCTAGTTTTCCTTTCTTGCTGAATCTGACTACAGCCTTCCAAGGTGATACCTTTAGGAGTACGTAGTCGCCAACGTCAAATTCAAGGGGCTTGCGTCTTCTATCGGCGTAACTTTTCTGTCTATCCCTGGCCTTCGACAAGTTGTCTCGAATTTGGAGGATTTTGTCAGTCGTTTCTTGTAGTAATTCGGGACCGGTTAGTTGCGAATGACCGATCTCATGCCACACAATAGGCGAACGACATCTTCTTCCGTATAAGGCCTCGAATGGTGCCATTTGTATGCTGGCATGATAACTGTTGTTGTACGAAAATTCGACTAATGGCAGGTATTTGTTCCAACTACCACCGAAGTCTATGACAAACGCACGGAGCATGTCTTCAAGAGTAGGGATCGTCCTTTCAGTCTATCCATCGGTTTGAGGATGGAATGCGGTACTCAGGTTAAGCGTCGTGCCAAGAGTTGCTTGAAATGTTTCCTACAATCGCGAAGTAAACCGAGCATCACAGTCTGAAATGATGTCATGAGGCGTACCATGATTACAAATGATCTCGTAGGTGTAGATTCGGGCTAGTCGTTCTACCTTGTAGTCTTCCCGTATTGGCAAAAAGTGGGCTGATTTGGTCAGACGATCAACTATAACCCAAATGCTGTCGTGACCTGATGGCGTGGGCGGAAGTTTGGTTATGAAATCCATAGATATACTCTCCCACTTCCAAATAGGGATTGGAGGTTGTTCGAGTAAGCCAGAAGGTCGTTGATGTTCAGCCTTAACTCTCGCACAAGCCAGGCAACTTCCAACATAAATAGCGATATCCTGTTTCATGCCCGGTCACCAGTACTTATAGCGAAGATCCTGGTACATTTTATCGGCACCGGGATGAATAGAATATCGGGATTTGTGGGCTTCGTCCATTATAATCTTTCGCAAATTGGTCCGCTTAGGGATCCAAATTCGGTCCAGATAATAGAAGATCCCATTTGCTTTGCTTATCAGCTGAGCTCCATTGTGATAGATCATGCCATTCTTCAAAGTGCGTTCATTAAAACAAGCATGTTGGGCTTCACGGATGAGGGTTTTGAGGTCATGCTAGGCTTGGGTATTGCGAATACTGAGCAAATAACTCCGTCTGCTGAGCGCGTCGACAACAACATTTGCCTTGCCTGGGTGATAACGAATCTCACAGTCGTAATCGTTAAGAAGTTCTACCCATCGGCGTTGACGCATGTTAAGTTCTTTCTGATTAAAGATGTGTTGTAAACTCCTGTGATCGGTGAAGATCGTACACTTGGTACCATACAGGTAGTGTCGCGAAATCTTTAATGCAAAAACAACTGCTCCTAGCTCGAGATCATGGGTTGTATAGTTCTTCTCGTGGATTTTGAGCTGACGAGATGCGTAAGCTATAACCTTGTCCCATTGCATGACCAAGACCAAGGTTGGAAGCATCACAATAGACAATGAAATCGTTGTTTCCGTCGGGCAATGTGAGAACAGGAGCATTGCAAAGCATATGCTTGAGGGTTTGAAAAGCATACTCTTGTTCGGTTCCCCAAACAAAAGGCATGTCTTTATGAGTAAGGGCGGTAAGCGGCACAACGATTTTAGAGAATCCTTCGATAAATCGTCGATAATAGCCCGCTAGTCCGAGAAAAGAACGAACTTCAGACGAGTTTTTAGGCGTAATCCAGCTCTTAACTGCTTCAATCTTCGCGGGATCGACATGAATACCTTGACTATTAACGATGTGACCCAGAAACTGAACCTCCTTCAGCCAGAATTCACACTTGGAGAACTTGGCATAGAGTTGATTCCCCTAGAGTAGTTCGAGAACCAAACATGCGCGTGTTCGGCTCTCGACTTGGAATAGATCAAGACATCGTCGATGAACATGATGACGAAACGGTCTAGAAATGGCTTACACACGCGATTCATCAGATCCATGAAAACCGCGGGTGCGTTGGTTAAACCAAAAGGCAAAACAACGTATTCATAGTGGCCGTATCGAGTACGAAAAGCGGTTTTAGGGATGTCTTCCACTTGAATGCGCAATTGATGATAACCTGAACGTAGATCGATCTTCGAGAAACACTTGGCACCTTGCAGCTGATCAAATAAGTCCTCGATTCGAGGCAAAGGGTAACGGTTCTTGATGGTTAACTTATTCAACTCCCGATAGTCGATGCACATCCTGAACGACCCATCCTTCTTTTTAATGAAAAGGACTGGTGCGCCCCAAGGAGAGGTGCTCGGGCAAATAAAGCCTTTTTCAAGTAACCCCTGGAGTTGGTTAGAAAGTTCCCGCATTTCGGATAGCGCGAGTCGATAAGGGGCTTTGGCTACAGGATTAGCTCCAGGAATGAGGTCGATACGAAAGTCGATATCACGACTTGGCGGTAGTCCTGGAAGATCATCAGGGAACACCTGAGGAAATTCTCGGACCACTGGAACATCTTTAACTTCGGCTTTCTTTTTCTTTTCCTTCCCCGCTACTACAATGTTGGCCAAGAAAGCTCTGTATTCCTTGCGGAGATACTTGCTAGCTTGGATGCATGACATGAGCTTGAGACCTTTTGAAGTTGTTTCACCATACACACATAATAGATCACCATTAGCGAGCGAGAATCGAATCATCTTATCAAAGCACACAACTTCATCATGGTTTTCGCGAAGGAAGTCCATGCCTACTATGATGTCGAAGCTTCCGAGTTGCATGGGAATAAGGTCGATAGGGAAGATATGATTGTTAAGCTCGAGGGTACAATCACGGAGAACAAAATTAACAGCGACAGTTCTTCCAGTAGCGACTCCGACTTCGATTGACGAGGGGAGATAAGAACGTTTACGACTAAGGAGCTTCTCGAATTCAAACGACATAAAGCCGTTATCGGCTCCAGTATCAAACAAACACGATGCATAAATACCATTCACAAGGAACGCACCATTAACCACGTTGTTGTCAGCCTGGGCTTGACGGGCATTGATGTTGAAGGTTCTGGCACGGGCTGCTTGCTGGTGCTGTTGAGGCTGCTGCTGCTGTTGGGGCTCTTGTTTCACCACCCTGTTCGGGTACATGTTTGCAAAATGGTTAGGGTCACCACATGCAAAGCAGACTCGAGCATTGACCACGGGTGCTTGAGTTGCGGGTTGGCCTTGAGGGGCTGGGAGTAGAGGTTGATGAGCGGCGGCAGGAGCTGCGGTGTTACGGGGACCATAGCGATAGTTCGCAGTGAAATGACCATAGAGATTGCAGTGAGCGCAGAAACGACAGGCGATTCCCACCGGATGATGATATGAGCATGTCGGGTAGAGCGGGTGGGGACCTATGTAAGCACGCTTTGCTGGCGGTGCATTGCTCACTGGAGCTGGTCGGTGATGAGACTGCTGCTGAGCCGGTACGGCCTGTAGTGGGGCAGCAGTTGTTGTGACAGCACAGTTCTTGTTGCTGGAGCTGCTGTTGTTGTGCTTCTTCTTTCGGCGTGATGACTTGGAGGGTTGAGCGGTGGAGTCGGCGGTTGCTGTAGTAGTAGCTTGATGTAGAGACCTGGATGGCTTATCCCAGAAACCAGACTTTACCCGCTTGTCATTGATCTCGGCGGAAAGCAGGTAGGTCTCCTCAATTGATGATGTCTTGGCGGCGTGCACAAAGTCGGCAACACAATCGGGTAGAGCTCGAATGTACTTGTTGATGGCCATGTCTGGCGTTTTGACTTGATCGGGACAGATAATGCTAAGCTACTTGAAGCAACCAGTTAAAGCAGCGTTGTCTCTGTCCTTCTGCTTGATGTTCCAAAACTCGTCCTCCAGCTTTTGGCGTTAATGGGGAGGGCAGAATTCGTCCATCATGATGGCCTTCAGCTCTTCCCAAGTCAGCTCATAAGCTGCATCATTCCCGCGTTTGTTTCGTTCGGCCGTCCACCAGTCTAGAGCTCGGGACTGGAAGACGCCGGTTGCATTTAGGGTACGGAGATTTTCAGGACAGCCGCTTTGGCGCAGAGTGACTTCAACTGAATCAAACCATTGAAACATGGCGATAGGGCCATCTTCTCCGGTAAACTCTTTTGGTCCGCATGCCTTGAACTGTTTGAAACTAAAAACGGTCTTGTTAGCATCTTTAGGAGCATCGGTTCGCGACTCCTCAGATGATTTTCTGACGTTTTCATACACCTCGCTTACAGCTTTTGCCACTTGCTTGGCGATGATAGCAGCGAGAGGCTTGTCTCTCTTTTCTTGGCGAGTAAGAGGGGTTCGGTGTCCAGATAACGACATGGTCTGCAACAGACATTGTCGTGGGTCTCAGACACAACAAATCGAATCTCACCTCACACGTCTACTACTTACTAAATCTTAGGAAAACGATAAGGCATGAATCACATAAACACATAGGCACAAAACCACAGATTCACGTAATCACAGAAGCACAGAAGCACCTAGAGCACAGAATCACAGAAGCATAGAAGCACATAAGCACATACGCATTTAAGCACAGATGTAGTCAGAATACAGAAACCTATCCTTCCAAGTTTGCGGGTCGTTCGATTATAGTGATCGCGAATAGCATATCGAGTAGCATCGTATAGTCGTATAGCGTGTCGAGTAGTATAGCATAATCGTGTATCATAGCATAATATTGTCTAAAATTTCAACGACTTGTTAGCGTCTTGAGATAGGATAGCAATACGAGTCGTGTGTGTCGATCGAAGTGATATCAAAAATTGAATTACTTTCAAAATTAAAACACGTAAACAAACAAGTACACTTAAAACACATAAAATCAACAAGTTATCAGAGTTGGCAGTTGCGAGCTCAGAATCGAAACACATAAAATCGAGGAATAGATTGTCTGCGGCTACTAGACATCGACTACCCAAAGCGATTCGACTATTCGTAGTGGACTTGTCGTTACTTTTCGACTTTCGGGTTCGCGTTACTGCCTCGATTCTTAGGCATTCAACACGTATTCCCTAGGTCATACTTGTGAGTTCAGGTCTTTGGAGTCCGTCGAGGCTTTGGTGAGACGAAATAAAATCAGAACAAGTTGTCAAGGTTAGGGTTTCACCCCTAGCTTAGCAACTTTTTCCTTGTTTTAGTAAAAATTGAGGAGATTATTCATCAAAATATGGATTTCACTCCTGATTTGGTATAATTCTCCTTGTTGGTTTTGAGAAATTAATGAAGAAATCATTGATGAACTGATAGAGTCAACATTGACCAAGCAATCTAGTTGAGAGTTTGCGGTTTTCACACCTATTCCTGACTAAATCACTTTATTCTATTTGAACATTCGAGTGCAGTGATAGCGAAGAGTAACAGGATATAGCATATAAGCTTGGTCTATTGGTTCCTAGCTATAGTCTAGGTATCTAAGACAACGACCTGGACTAGGTAGTGTCTAGCCTAATTCCCTATAGTTATGGCTCTGATACCAATCTGTCACACCCCAACCGATGGCGGAATCATCGGGGCATGGCACTGAGCGAAACAGATTGTCCAGAAGTTTCCACAACAATTATCATTACTATTTAGTTTAATTAATACGTCCCATACCGTATCCCAAATAATAAAACAAATTATTACAGATAACAACTAGTCAAATATTCTGTTCCGACAACTCAGATTCAAATATAAATATTGTTTAAATGCTTCTAGAGACTCGATCTGCAAGATCTACAGACAACTATGCTCTAGACGCTTATTCTAAGCTCGCCTTCCTAGCAGATAAGCATCCTAATTGCCTGTCACATACGTTAAAATAAAGTCAATACATAGAATGTAAAGGTGAGCATACAAGTTTGATATAGCATATAGAGTTCAAAATAGTTTACGCATAACCAACACGTACACAGAGGAAAACGAAGCATGTTAATTATCGACATGGATCTATCGATACCAATGACTGCGGGTTGACTGCCCGAGGCAGTTTGAAATACATGATTACCACCGTAATCCATGCAAGTAATTGTCCTTAACAACCCCCGTGTGAATGGGTGCTGAGTCCAAACTATAGTACTACGTCGTTAAGGCAGGTAGACAACATTCCACGTGTAAACATAACAACAAGCATTCATTTAGTCACGTAATACATGCAGAACGGTTAGCGTTTAAATAATTGAGTAGTGTGTTTGATTGTTATTTTAGATAAGTAACGTATATAACACCCAAAAGTGCTAAAGCAAAAGGGGTTCGAGTATACTTACAGCGATTGATTGATGGATTGAAGGGAGCGCTTGAGAGTAGGGTTAGCCTGAATAGTTTGATGGCATAACGATGAGTAACGCGTTAAATGGAAACAAGCGATGATGGGTCGAACAGCCTGGTCGATCGAACTTTAGGTTCGATCGAACGGGGTGTTCGTTCGGTTAGACAGTCCGTTCGGACAGCCTGTTCGATCGGCCGGTAGGCTCGATCGGTTGGACTGTTCGAGTGGATTGTTTCTTCCTTTGAGTAGGATGTGTTTGTGTATGATGGCTTGTCCTTTTGAAGTTTTCGTTGTAGTACTTGAGCACACTGAAGTGTCCTTACCTTTCAGGTCGATCGATCGAACGGTCTGTTCGATCGGCCGGCTTAACCTATCGGTTAGGTACCTCAGAATGGGTCCTCAGTGGCGTGGGATGTCACCTGATCGGACAGCATGTTCGATCGGGTGGCACTCCAATACGTCGAACGAGTTGAAAAATCGATTAAGTGTTGAAGCATAGTATCTCATGATGATGCGTGTTAGTGTATATATGTTTTTAGATATATATTTAAGCCCTTTTTACACTTTTAGCCAAGTTTTAAATTTATAAAACACGATATTTACTAACACTAAACACACATATGGGCAAGTGCACCCATCGTGGACGTAGTATAGTGTTGGTAAGATACCGAGGTCGTCCAAGGACACAAGAGCTTTTAATACCGGTTTATCCTCAACGTCTAATCAAATAAAAAAGGTTAGAAAAATGTTTTAAACTAAGAAAAATAAAAACTAACTAAAATGCTGAAAATAAAAATAAAATAAAAACAGATAGACAAGATGAATCACTTGGTTCCGACATGTGTATTAGTATAACCTTTGATTATTTTCGCACTTTTGCACTTGTTTAAGAGATTATCTTAGTTATTGTAGTAGGCCCCTCTTTTGAAGGCGACGTTACCCTCAACCCAGTAGTTTGAGTCAGCAAGGATACAATCCTAAAGGGTCGGATTATTGAAAGATAATGAATTAAGTTATTAATGCAAATTATGGTAGGCCCCGCTTTTGGCGGTGACGTTACCCTCGGCTAAGTAGTCTGAGTCAGCAGGGATACAGTCCTAAATAGCCGGGTTATAGTATTAATAGTAGTTAACTTATGAGGGGGTCAAAGAGTTTGGATCCCCGCCATCCAATACCTATGGGCATTGAAGGAGATCCTACTAAATTTGACCCAGGTCCCTAGCAGGACCTCTAAACGCTGAACAAGGGCAAGACCCTTACCAAACCGTTCCCTTAATCCCCGACCAGGTAGCCAACATACCTCCATATAGACCGTGGAGATATGAATGGTGAAAATCTTTTATTTTATATAGACAGTAAAATAACGCCAAGACACCACGGACAAACGATAAGGAAAGATCACCTTCAACATAAGTAACTAGTTATTAAAGTCATTAATACAAAACCAAATAAAAAGTGCAAAAGATTAAAAATAAAAAGTATTATACTAAACACTTGTCTTCACCAAGTGATGTAAGAGACTTAGGCAAACATGGCCTTGATTGTCAAGAACTCTTACGATCAATCTTGGATCCCGAGACGACTCACACACTCTACGATGGACAATGGATGATGGTGGTGGATGATGGTGTTATGGTGGTGGTGGGTGGTGGATGAAGTGTGAGAGAGGTGGTGTGCCAAGGGATGAGAGAGAATGAAGCCAAGCTCCTCTATTTATAGGCTGAACAGAAGGCTGGACACGGCCCCGTGTCCGCTGGACACGGCCCCGTGCCCGCCTGACACTCTCTCTCTTCATTAATTGTAATTGCGAATTACAATTAATGCGCCTGCTGTACTTTCACCACGCCCCCGTGCTCGCTGGACACGGCCCCGTGGTGGGCAATGGAAGCTTCTACTGGTTTGTCTTTTCTACTGCTTCCTGGGCACGCCCCCGTGTTCGCTGGACACGGGGCGTGTTCAGACTCTGTTTCCTTCTTTTTGCCTTGGGAGGTGCCGTTGAGGGTCCGGGCAGTCTACTTTTGTTCCTTTTCTTGTATTTATGGTAGAATTAGTGGTCTTTTTGCTTCTTTTGTGATTTTGAGCTCATTTCATCCTGAAAATACAAAAGGAAGACAAAAACACTCTTTTTCCAACATTAGTACTTAAAAAGGGTTAGTTTTATGCCTTAATTGATGTGTTTTATATGTTGCATTTTACACACATCAAATACCCCCACACTTGAACTTTTGCTTGTCCTCAAGCAAAACTCTTTAAATGTGGCTTACACTCCCAAATGGAATAGGTATAAGAGAAGTTTTTTAGCTTGTCCTAGAGTGTCGGGAATCCAAGGTTTTTATAGGTTTTATTTTTTGTTATTTACAATCCTATTCGTTATGATTTATTTTGAACTTTTCACAAGATAAACTACTTATTTGGGCATAACATGCCTTATTAAAATTCCATTTATATACAAGTTCACATACCTCACGGGAGATCACTCAACACTCGGCCGAAGGTGTATATTTAAGTGAATCACTCGAGAGCGGCACGGAACTTACGTCTTCCATAGGCTTGCCAAGCAATCAATCCTCCTCCTTTTTAAATTTTTACCTTTGTAAATATCAAGAGGACTTTTGGGGTGAAGGCTTGGGTTTAAAGGTGGGTGGTTGGTTAGTGGTTAGTAAAAAGGGCGAAAATCGTAACAAGTGTCGGTTTTCGTAGAATACCTTGTTTTTAGTGACTTATTATTTTTGAAGTATTTCTTCAAACAAGCTTTTGTAGCTTTTGTTTGTTTTTGACTTCATCATCTAGTTTTTTTTTTTTTTGATGTCACTTGAAAGGGCAAGTTGACGAAAAACCGAGCTTGTTACTAAAATAAAGGGGAAAAAATGAAAAAGGTTTTTGATGGGTAAAAATGGTTTTTTTTTTGGGGTAATGAAATGAAAGGTTTAGGCTCAAAGGGGCTATCTAGGGGGATTTTGGGTAGGTAAAAAAAATGAAAAATAATGGTTTTGAAAGAAAAATGGTTAGTCCTAATGCCTCCATCATTTACTTACTTGGGTTTAAGTTGGTAAGGACCGGGAATGTATCGTCGTGGCAAGTTCTAGATTTGTAAGGACCGAGCGGCTATTCACACAAGAAACGAAAAATGAGCATTTAATCTAAATATGTGTATTTTTATGCTCAATAAAGGCTCAAAACTCACTTTTGTGGGAATGGGTTTTAATGTGACCAAGCATATATAATCGAATTTTAAACTAGATTTGTTATGCCGTTTCATAATTTTCTTATGTTGGTTCCTTTTTTATCACGACGCTATCGGTTGTAAACTTGTAAAAATATAACCTTTTTAGACTTGTTCTTCCCAACTTAAACTAAGACAAGTAAATAAAAGAAATGAAAAAGTTTTTGAAAAAAATTGGGGTGTTTAGCGGTTCCAATAGAGTTTTGTGTAAGGCTTGTGTTTAGGATTTTGCAAAATTTCAAGGTTTTAGCATCCCCCCCACACTTAAATTACACATTGTCCTCAATGTGTCCAAAAACAATATTTTTGGGTGATTAAAATGTATAAAAGTGTGTTAAAAAGCAAATATTTATGTTACTTGCACTCTGGACACGGCCCCGTGTTCACCGGGCACGGCCCCGTGGTCAAGTGCCAGTAACAAAAATTTCAGAATTGAAACAGAAGCCTGGACACGGGGGCGTGTCCGCTGAACACGGCCCGTGTCCAGTTACCTGAACTGGGTGATTTTTCTGCAGGGGCTCAGCACGGGGCCGTGTTGGTTGGGCACGGCCCGTGTTGAGCCTTCTGTGATGGAGATTTTTGTCGGGTTGCTCTGTTCTTCATGCATGGGTCCATTTTTCTCGTTCCCTTTTTCATCCATTACCACCATGAGTGTGTTTTATTCTCAAAACAACCATCAATCATAAAAACCATCATAACATTGCAAATCATAGAGACACATTACACTAAGATAAAAACTACATAGATATTAGACTAATGGAGTTCTAGCCCTATGTTTTTATTTTAATTTAGCAAAATTTCCAAGAAGATATTAGTCTTGGTTAGATAAGGCTTTGTAGAGCTCCTCCTTTCGGGTACGGTTCTCCTCATATGTCAGCAAGCCACTCCTCTACCTCCCTTGGAAGGAGAAAAGAGGGCTCATTTGCATTGGTTTGAGGAGTTTCAACTTCCGCTGGGACCTCTTGTGGGTTTTCCATAGGAGGTTCTGCGGGAAAGTCTCCCCACCCGGTAGGGTTGTTAACACCGAGTGCCAAGTTCCAGTCTTGTTGCGGAAGGACTGGTTCCATAGGGGGTGCTACCAAAATGTTTAACCTTTGGTGCAAAAGGTTAATTTCTTGGAAGCTGCTTTCAAGTCCCATTGTAAGATCGTTAATACGGTCAATAAGGACCTCCTCCACTGACGTCATTTCGTCGAGAGCTTCCCTTAGCGCTATCACGTAGTGCACAAGTGTAGCTTCAACGGAGGGCCTCCTTCCCCTTCGGCTGTTTGAGGAATGAACGGATGATGTTTCGCTGTTCTCACTCGCCATTCTACGAAAAATAAACCAAAAATAGTTTATAGGACGAAACAGTTTCTGGGCACGGCCCCGTGCTCACTGAGCACGGCCCCGTGTTCATCTTTCTGCAGAATTTTGGAGCAAGGAATCTTGGGTTTTTAAGTTACTTTTTGAGTTCATGCAAGCTTTTTGACAGTAAATAACTTTAAACAATGTTAAATAACATGTTTTCACCAAGATTCTATGATCAAAACTCATTGTTCCCTACCATAAAGATTGAAAATTCAAACTTCTCATGGTAGTTCTTCAAGAAAGATGAAGAATAAGGAAATGTCTAGAAGAGGAAAGGACAAGATGGGTTGTTGGAAACTTCTTTTAGACTTACCTAGGATTGTTTGAGAGAAGATTCCTTCAAATCTCTGTCCCCAAGTTGGTCCAAATGTGCAGGATTTTTGGCTGCATTTATAGAAAACGACAGCCTGCTGGACACGGCCCCGTGTCCGCTGGACACGGCCCCGTGTGCAGATAAAATTCTGACACAGTTTGTCCGTATTCTGAGGTTCTGATCAGAAGGGAATCTTTTGGTGGACACGGGGGCGTGTTGGCCGAGCACGGCCCCGTGTCGGAAAGCTGTCTTATGAAGTTTTGTCTTTACTAAGGATTTAATCTATATCGGGTGGCTCTTGACTTGTTGGAACAACCCCATAGTGCCTAAGATACCTTAATTGTCCTATACTAAGGCGAGAACGCAAGAGGTTATCGGTGAGGGTAATTCCTATTTTCATTCTAGGTGGACAAGTCCAACCCTTTCCCGGGCTCTCGTTAAAGAAGGTGTATGCCGAATCGCTCAGGTCTATGTATGCACCGAACGAAGTCGATGGGGAGTCCTTCACGGCACAATCGGCACAGGGACGACTATCGTCCACGTCTTGTCTAGGTAAAAAGGTATTTTCGGGAGCAACGAGGTTGTCGGAATGCGATTCCAACATTTCCTCATGGTCATCATCTTGGGATGGATCTAAAAAATCCTTCCTAAGTTCTTTTGACCAATTTAGAAGTAGTTCTTCTAGTTGAAATAACTCGTCAAGGAGCATTTCTCCTAGAATATCTGGTTGGGCGCATTCGAGGGAGAAATAGTGCTTATTTTTACTTTCGCCCCTCTTAAGGTTACAAGGAACCGGTGGGTCTATATAGTGGGGCCTATAAGTGAGGAAGAAACATTTTAATTCCTCATGTTCGCCTCCACATATTCGACACCACAAACCATAAGAGTGCCGAAAGTAAAAAGAATTACTATCACTCATGTTTGTATCAGAAATTACCAACCGCCGGGATCTAACGGTTCTGTTTTCAGCAACTGAATCTTGGGCACGGGGGCGTGTTGAGTGGACACGGCCCCGTGTTCAGCCTACTGTCTGATTTAAAACAGGATTGCCAGTTCCAATGATTGAGCACGGGGCGTGTTCAGCAAGCACGGCCCCGTGTTGAGCTCTGCAGAAGCTAAAAATCTAAAAATAAATCCTAAAAAAATTAAAGAAAAATAAAAATATGATTAGGCCGTTGATTCCTAACTTTCTTAAAATCCTTGTGTCCCCGGCAGCGGCGCCAAAAACTTGATGCGTGTTAGTGTATATATGTTTTTAGATATATATTTAAGCCCTTTTTACACTTTTAGCCAAGTTTTAAATTTATAAAACACGATATTTACTAACACTAAACACACATATGGGCAAGTGCACCCATCGTGGACGTAGTATAGTGTTGGTAAGATACCGAGGTCGTCCAAGGACACAAGAGCTTTTAATACCGGTTTATCCTCAACGTCTAATCAAATCAAAAAGGTTAGAAAAATGTTTTAAACTAAGAAAAATAAAAACTAACTAAAATGCTGAAAATAAAAATAAAATAAAAACAGATAGACAAGATGAATCACTTGGTTCCGACATGTGTATTAGTATAACCTTTGATTATTTTCGCACTTTTGCACTTGTTTAAGAGATTATGTTAGTTATTGTAGTAGGCCCCTCTTTTGAAGGTGATGTTACCCTCAACCCAGTAGTTTGAGTCAGCAAGGATACAATCCTAAAGGGTCGGATTATTGAAAGATAATGAATTAAGTTATTAATGCAAATTATGGTAGGCCCCGCTTTTGGCGGTGACGTTACCCTCGGCTAAGTAGTCTGAGTCAGCAGGGATACAGTCCTAAATAGCCGGGTTATAGTATTAATAGTAGTTAACTTATGAGGGGGTCAAAGAGTTTGGATCCCCGCCATCCAATACCTATGGGCATTGAAGGAGATCCTACTAAATTTGACCCAGGTCCCAAGCAGGACCTCTAAACGCTGAACAAGGGCAAGACCCTTACCAAACCGTTCCCTTAACCCCCGACCAGGTAGCCAACATACCTCCATATAGACCGTGGAGATATGAATGGTGAAAATCTTTTATTTTATATAGACAGTAAAATAACGCCAAGACACCACGGACAAACGATAAGGAAAGATCACCTTCAACATAAGTAACTAGTTATTAAAGTCATTAATACAAAACCAAATAAAAAGTGCAAAAGATTAAAAATAAAAAGTATTATACTAAACACTTGTCTTCACCAAGTGATGTAAGAGACTTAGGCAAACATGGCCTTGATTGTCAAGAACTCTTACGATCAATCTTGGATCCCGAGACGACTCACACACTCTACGATGGACAATGGATGATGGTGGTGGATGATGGTGTTATGGTGGTGGTGGGTGGTGGATGAAGTGTGAGAGAGGTGGTGTGCCAAGGGATGAGAGAGAATGAAGCCAAGCTCCTCTATTTATAGGCTGAACAGAAGGCTGGACACGGCCCCGTGTCCGCTGGACACGGCCCCGTGCCCGCCTGACACTCTCTCTCTTCATTAATTGTAATTGCGAATTACAATTAATGCGCCTGCTGTACTTTCACCACGCCCCCGTGCTCGCTGGACACGGCCCCGTGGTGGGCAATGGAAGCTTCTACTGGTTTGTCTTTTCTGCTGCTTCCTGGGCACGCCCCCGTGTTCGCTGGACACGGGGCGTGTTCAGACTCTGTTTCCTTCTTTTTGCCTTGGGAAGTGCCGTTGAGGGTCCGGGCAGTCTACTTTTGTTCCTTTTCTTGTATTTATGGTAGAATTAGTGGTCTTTTTGCTTCTTTTGTGATTTTGAGCTCATTTCATCCTGAAAATACAAAAGGAGGACAAAAACACTCTTTTTCCAACATTAGTACTTAAAAAGGGTTAGTTTTATGCCTTAATTGATGTGTTTTATATGTTGCATTTTACACACATCACTTGATTTGAAGAGTAATTCAACCCAAACCGTAGTTCGATCGAACAGCACTTCGTTCAATACTAGACTTCATGAATTTGTCAAAGTGTGGGGCCATATGCTAGCCGATCGGTTGGCCTGGTCGATCGGCTGACATGTCCGATCAGTTGGACTATTCGTTCGAACAACCTGTTCGATCGGTCAGCATTCTGACCTGGTCGGCCTATTCGTCTAACATTTGGCTGTTCTTATTGCTTGACGTTATATCGAGGTATTTTGACAACGAGCTGAACCATAGCACCTTCGTTCTTACTTGTTTCCCCTGCTCGGACAAGAATCACCCATGTCCGGCTGGTGAACGTTTTGGAACGGTAGTTTAACGTTTAACCCGAAATCGGTGAACCTCGTAGATAGAATCCGAATCTTGAACCACACACCATTAGAATGATTAGTGAGTTGGCTCAAGCTCCGTTTGTACCGGTTTGAAGGCATTAAGTGTAAAAGAGTTGAAAGAAAGTTGGACATCATTCTTTCAATCCTTCACACCATGTAAATGTTCAGATCTGTGGTAGATCTTAGTTCGTTTATGTGGAAATCGGCTAGATCCAAGTGATTCTTGGTGGATTGAGGACAAAACATGAAGTTCTTGAAGAACACCCTGATGACATCATCCTAGAATACTTAGATCTTGATGATTTCACGGTTAGAAATCAAGATTTGAAAGATAGAAAGGTGTAGGAGTGTGCATAGATAAAAAACATACAAGATTTAGGATGAAATCTTACCGGGATTGAGAGAAATCTGAGAAATAGTGAAGAACACGAGCTGGTCGGTCAGAGGGTTTCCAAAATTGGAAAGAATGACAATGACATGCCTATTTATAGGCTTCCAAAAGGGGAAAGAGCTGGCCGACCGGCCAGGCATCCCGATCGGACAGCCTGCTCGATCGGACAGTCCATCCGATCGGCTGGGCTGTTCGGTGCGACGATTTCTGATATTTCGATTTCGATTGAAGATGATACGAATACGATAGAGTTTCTTATTTAAATTACTTTTAATCCCAACCACTATATCTACATACAAGCATCTATATTTCACACTATCCTTTCGCTACCATTCATCATAATTCGATTTCGATTGAGTTCGATTGGGTTTCGAGTTTCGATTCGATTGATTACCACACATAACATAAAGTAAGCACGCACAGGTGACACGTAAGGCACACACACACGTAATATACACCAAATTCGCATAATTCGAGTTTCGAGTTCGATTGATAATTCGATTAGTTTGATTATTGATTGATTGACTTTATTGCATTGTTACTTCCTACTATTCACAGTTGTAAAGCGTTTCGCGTCGATTAAACATTCGATTACTTCGATTCCATTGATTAACAACACTTACTCCACATAATACAAGTAATAAAACATAAAATAGACTAATTACAGTCAAAGAAGTCAAACTTGACTTTGACTTCGACTTTGACATTCGGTAACACGGGGTGTTACAGGCCGTCTCATAGAAGAACTCCATCAATTACAATGAGCACAAGTCCACAAGAACCTTGGAGGATCTATATTGAACAAGGGAGGCGATGCGTCTCTCTAAGCTCATCACCATCTTATCTCTACTCTTTCGGGCCTCAATCTGAGAATGAGCCCCATAACCCATAACCTTCTTTTATACCTCTCCTGTGATCCAATTCGCACCATGTGGAACCCCTAACCACCCCATCGTGATCTCTGATGGGTCATCCTTCCATGGATCACCTTACCATGGTCCAGATAGCTTCCAAGCGAAATTCGCCCAATATGAATGGTATTTTACTCCTTCCTACCATTAATTGCCCCATGAGCAGTAGCAGTAGCAGTAGCAGGAAGATCCCTCTGAGGATTCTCGTTTTGTGGCAGTCACACCGCCACCACCACCACCAGTTCAGTAGCCTCCTCCGTAGCCACTGAGGCGATGAAGATCAAACACAAAGATGTCCGTGGGAGGAGGAGTGCGTATCAGCACCCCTCAACCATCAAGTGGCAGCCACTACCCGCCACTCCAGGAAGAACCGCAGATGGGAGGACCTTCAAACCCTGTCTCGGAAGTAGACTCTGCACCTGTAGCGCCACCGTTGGGTTTTGGTAACCCAATTCCTGCATACGCCGGTTCAGTGGCGTATAACTCATTTGAGCAGGCAGCCCGTACCAACTACAACTATGCAGAGGTCGATCCACCAAGCAGCGTGGGACTACAACGCTCTTCATCCTGAAGGGCCCTATGGTGGTCCTTGGACCACTGGGTACCCACCTTATGTGTACCAGCAACCGCCACCTCCTCATCCTCTGCATCAGCAGCCGCCGCAGCCGTAACTGATCCCGCCGGAACGCCAACAAGAGGTTATTGAAAGGTTGAACCAGGTTGAGCGGGAGGTTCAAAGAGATCGCAGGGAACGGTAAGGCTTCTTCAAAGGTTTGGTAAGCCTAATCAAGGGGAAGTCCAAGAGAGGGGATTTTTGAAAATCCTTAATTTATTTTATTTTTTTGTAATTATATCCCTGCGTGGACATTTATTTCTGTACTCAGCCCCTGCGTGGGCTTGTCTTTTTGTATTCTGCCCCTGTGTGGGCATGCCTTTCTGTTGACCCCTGCGTGGGTATGTTTGTTTGTTCAGCCCCTGCGTGGGCATGTTGTTTCAAGTAGAAGTCCCGTTTAGGGAAAAATTGTACTTGTTAATTTTTTTTTTTTGGAATGGTTAGTTGAATTTTCATTTTATTAATTATATGCATAAACGTAAAATGTTAAATAGATAAAATAACATTCCTAAGATAAGATCTACCATTATAATAAAATGGCAAAAATCTAAAAAGGACAAGACCTAGCCATGTGTCACCTTAAGACAGGGCCAAGATGGTAGTTCCACAATTAGATTCAGATCCATAATTAACATCTCACATTAGGATTGTTCTGCATTTAAATATTAAAAAGAATCTTAAAGGTAAAACCTAGCCTAAATGTCGTTGCAGACATGGCCAAGATGGTAAAACCTATTCAAAGGATTCCAATCCTTGTTAACATCTAAAGACATGTTAACATTATTGGCAAAAATATGATTCGATAAAATCGCATAAGTCATCCTTAAATTGGATTACTCCAATTTTCCTTATTAAAATAACCATCCCTGAAAGATGAAGTGCCTGCGGGCTATAATTAACGTCCTTTGAGACTAAAGATAGTGGTAGCCTACAACTCCCTGTCAAGAAAAGGTAATGAACTTTGATTCAAACCTTAATGCCTCGATTCCATAAAATCTGGGCTTATAAACTAAACTTGTCCGCGTGACAAGGCCTTTTTGTGCTGTTAATAACTTATAATTAAGGGTTATGATAAAGATCCTGAATAAGTATACATTTAAAAAATTAACTTGTATAGGCTTCTATATAAACCTTGTCCTTGTTTGATTTTATATAGCAATTAAGCTACATGGCTAGGTCGGAGGAAGTAAACAGTCATCCCGTGGAAAACCACGATAAGGATTGGATCAATATAGCCAGAGAAGAGCTCCGTACACTTATTGACACTGCTGTATCTAAGGCAATGGGCAGACAACTCAGGGAATCTAGTGGGACGCATAGTAGAACCTCGTCTGTACCCAACTCTAAGTCTGTCCCTAAGACTCATTCAGAAGCCCACAGCAAGCCACCCTCTACCCAACCTAAGCCTAAGAAAGAGGATGTTCAACATTCCTCAAATCAACACAGTGTTCCATCCAAGAGGATAGTGTTTGATGATAAACCGCGTACCAAGTCCTGTACCTATAAGTACTTTGTTTCCTGCAAACCTCGGGATTTCACTGGGGAGAAAGGGGCGATTGACTGTATGAATTGGTTAGATGAAATGGACACAGTTGTTGATATCAACGGTTGTGATGAAAGGGATATAGTGAAGTATGTATCCCAATCATTCAAGGGAGAGGCATTAGCATGGTGGAAGTCTCTCATTCAAGCTGCTGGGAAGATCCCACTCTACAATCTGTCATGGGATCAGTTCGTTGCTCTCATTAAAGAGAATTACTGCCCTCATCATGAAGTTGAAAGGATTGAGTCAGATTTCTTGTCGTTGGTAATGAAGAATTTAGATTGTCAAGCTTACCTCACCAGTTTCAATACCCTGTCTAGACTGGTTCCATACCTGGTAACCCTAGAACTTAAAAGGATTGCTCGCTTCATTGGGGGTTTAGCCCTAGAAATCAAGGCCAGTGTTAAGGCATCCAGACCTGCTACTTTTAGATCAGCAGCTGATCTATCTCTGTCTCTTACCTTAGACGCGGGCTGACTAAGATCGCTCAAGAATTCCGAAGAGGGTAAGAGGAAGCGTGAGGATGATAACACACGGAGGTCTGAGAAGAAGCACAAAGGTAACACTGACTTCAAGAAGAAGTCTGGATCCAACAAGGGTAGCCAACAAGCTGAGGAAAAGCCAAAGTGCAAGACTTGCCAAAAACGCCACTTTGGAAAATGCAGACTTGAGTCCAAGTCTAAGTCAGGACCATCTGCATGTGGGTTATGCAAGTCTAAGGAACACAAGACGGTAGACTGCAAGAAGATTAAGGATGCTACGTGCTACAACTGCAATGAGAAAGGGCATATCAAGACTAACTGCCCTAAATACGCCAAGAAGCCTGAAGAGGTCAAGAAGACCAATGCAAGGGTCTTCCATATGGATGCACGAGAAGCCGTTCAGGATGACAATGTGATCACAGGTACCTTCCTCATAAATGATGTTTATGCAAGAGTGTTATTTGATTCAGGTGCTGATAAGTCGTTCGTAGATAATAAGTTTTGTAAATTGCTGAATATACCTGTTAAAACCTTAAGTGTGAAATATGAGGTAGAATTAGCTGATGGTACCTTAGAAACCGCCTCAACCGATGGATGTTTCATATCCATTAGGAACCACTCTTTTCCGTTATCCTTACTTCCTTTGAAGTTAGCCGGTTTTGACATAGTTTTAGGCATGGACTGGTTATCCCATATCCAGGCCCAGATCGTTTGCAACAAGAAGCAAGTGGTGATCAAGACTCCCTCTGGTGAGCCACTTACCATTCAGGGAGATACCTAGTATGTCACACCCCCAAAATCCACACGCGGAGTACCACCGCATGGAGGTGTGACATGACCAGGATCAAGCCACCAATCATATTGAACATATATGTAAATAGTAAAAAGTCATTCATCAATACGAAAGGTGTTTTCAAAATCAAACATAGTCGAATGTGTAGCGGAAGCAATAATGTAAAAACCCAACATAAGTATTAAGTTGAAATGTCATAAAAGTGTTTATCATAATATCCACAATCCGCGCCCACAAGGATCGCGCCTCCCGTGCAAGCTCCATGAGTACCTATGGTCCTGCAAGGCATGTAACAGAAGGTCAACAACTAGTTGAGCGAGTTCACAGTAAGCAAGTTCGTGATAGTGAGTTCGTTGCATCACCATGCGTCATTAACTAAGTCAATTTTATGTTCATTTAGTGGGGGCTTCCCATGTGTGTATGTACTAGACTAGAGGTAACCATAAGTGTTCTTCTTAACCCGAGAACAGTAGTACGTACAAGGTTTACGTAGGTTTTACATAAGTGTCCTTCTCAACCCGAGGACAGTGGTACGCGGGGGTTTATGTAGGTTTTACGTAAGTGCCTGTCACAACCCGAGGCAGTAGTGAGTATTAGTTTACATAGGTTTTACGTAGGTGTCCTTCGCAACCTGAGGACAGTGATAAGTACGATGTCGTCGATGAAGACAATCACAAACTTGTCTAGGTAAGGCTTGCACACTCTATTCATTAGATCCATGAAGACTGCATGCGCGTTTTTTGGAGACGTCCTCATCCCGGACTCTCAGCTGATGGTAGCCTGACCTCAAATCTATCTTCGAGTAGTAGCTCGACCCTTGCAGCTGGTCGAACAAATCATCAGTACGTGGAAGAGGATAGCGATTCTTCACAGTCACCTTGTTGAGTTCGCGATAATCAATGCACATACGGAAAGTACCGTCCTTTTTCTTTACAAATACTACTGGAGCTCCCAGGGCGAAGAGCTAGGATGAATAAAACCCTTATCCAAGAGCTCTTGTAGTTGTTTAGATAGTTCCTCCAGCTCAGTTGGAGCTAAGCAATACGGTGCGCGAGCTATGGGTGCTGCTCCTGGAGCTAGCTCGATCTGGAATTCGACCTGGCGACGAGGCGGTAGTCCAGGTAAGTCTTCAGGAAACACCTGAGGAAAGTCGCGTACAACTGGGATATCCTCTAATCTTTTCTCTTTCGTTGATGCATCAGTAACAAGTGTCAAGATGGCAGTGTGGCCCTTTCATAAACACTTTTGAGCCTTCAGGAAGGAGATGATGCCAACCACTGCACCACTCTTGTCGCCTTGAACTTCGAGAGGTTCTTTACCAGAACGGAGAATACGAACAATCTTCTCCTTGCATAAGATCTCTGCCTGCTGTTGGGATAACCAATCCATACCAATGACGATGTCGAAACTACCCAAAACTATGGGGGTTAGATCGACAGAGAAAGTCTGACCAGCGAGGATAAGATTACAACCCTGAACTATGTGTGTGGCCTCTAGACTTTTACGGTTAGCTAACTCTACGACATGTTTAGTGTTCAGAAGTGTGGGTGTACGTTTGAGCATTTGACTAACTTTCAGTGACATATAACTGGTATCCGCACCCGAATCAAACAAAACAGTAACATAAAAGTCGTCGAGAAGGAACTTACCCATAACCACGTTAGGATCGTTCCTTGCGTCACCCTGCCCCAGCACAAATGCACGACCCCTAGCGCCGTTGTTCCATTATTGTTATTTCCCCCGTTGTTGTTCCCATTGCCTTGGTTATTGTTGTTGTTGTTGTTCTGGTTTCGGTTTAACTAGGGGCAGTGTCTCTTGAAGTGACCTTCAGCGCCACAATGAAAACATCCCTTGTTGCCCTGTTGTTGATTCTACGGCGTTTGCTGCTGCTGCTGATTTTGAGTTACAGGCCGTGGGCTCCTACCATCCTTGGCCTCATGACCCATCTTGAGACACCTCTGGCAACGACCCTTGTTGCACTAGCCACTGTGGTGTCTGTTACAATTGTTGCACCATGGGAGGTTTCCTCGATATCCACCCTGTCTTTGATTGCCCGAAGATTGCTGACCAGGGCTCTGATAGTTGTCAGTCTTTCGCTGCTGCACCTGAGACTGAACTGTAGCTGAACCCTTGCTGGAATCCCCATCCCATTTCCGCTTGTTGTCACTGGGAGTAGTAGGAGTAGCAGAGGTGGTAGCGGTAGTAGTAGCACTGATACGCTTTGGCAGCCTGTTCTGTTCCACTGCCTGATCCGTGAGGCGATGAGCAAGACGTTGAATGTCCTGGATATTACCAAGGTTAGCGGATGTCACATGGCTCTGGATTTCTGGCGCTAGACCCTTGAGGTACAACTCAATGCGCTTGATAGGAGGGTCCACCATAGTTGGACACAAGATGGCCAGCTCGTTTGACCGTTTAGTATAAGCTTCAATTTCCGACCCCGTCATTTTCAGATGAAAAAGCTCCACGTCCAACTTGTGGATCTCATCACGTGTGCAGTATTCTCGCTTGATAAGTTCCTTGAAATCATTCCAAGGAGTGGCGTTAGCAGCTGCCAGCCCTAATATCTGAACTTGCGCATTCCACCAAGTCAGCGCAATTCCTTCTAGAGTACCAGTGGCGTACTTCACCCTGCAAGCCTCAGGGCATTTACACATTTCAAATACCGACTCGAGCTTTTCGAACAAATGGAGGAGTCTGACTGCTCCTTCAGTGCCACTGAACGTGCTTGGACGACAGTCCATGAAATTCTTGAAAGTGCAAACAGGTTGCTGAACGTGTTGACTTATCATGTATAAGAATAGGACAAGGTTAAACACAACAGTTGGTTTAGGGGTGTAGGATCTAATGATCATAGAGTGAGTTTGCAACTACAGGGTATACCTCCTGCTTGTGCGGCTGCAAGTGCCGCAGCAACTTGTTCGTCAACTGGGCTTGAGTCATGTTAACGCGTCCACTCATGATCTTCATATCAAAGGGGAACATGAGTGAGAGAGGTTCGCGAGAAGTGCACACAAGTATTCTCAAGCAATAGGGGTTATGTGTATCTAAGCATACCATGAGCAAAGTTCTATGTAATCTAGCAAGTAGGCAATAAAACATATACCATATTACCTAGAATGTTGAGTCTTGCACGTGGAGCGAGGCGTCGTTGTGGATCGTTGAGCACTGTACAGGTTATAGTCTGGTTTTAATAAAACGTTTTCCCCATATTAAAACCAAGTTCTCTATAACTAATGGCTCTGATACCAATCTGTCACACCCCCAAAATCCACACGCGGAGTACCACTGCATGGAGGTATGACATGACCAGGATCAAGCCACCAATCATATTGAACATATATGTAAATAGTAAAAAGTCATTCATCAATACGAAAGGTGTTTTCAAAATCAAACATAGTCAAATGTGTAGTGAAAGCAATAATGTAAAAACCCAACGAAAGTATTAAGTTGAAATGTCATAAAAGTGTTTATCATAATATCCACAATCCGTGCCCACAACGACCGCGCCTCCCGTGCAAGCTCCATGAGTACCTATGGTCCTGCAAGGCATGTAACAAAAGGTCAACAACTAGTTAAGCGAGTTCACAGTAAGAAAGTTCGTGATAGTGAGTTCGTTGTATAACCATGCGTCATTAACTAAGTCAATTTTATGTTCATTTAGTGGGGGCTTCCCATGTGTGTATGTACTAAGTCAATTTTATGTTCATTTAGTGGGGGCTTCCCATGTGTGTATGTACTAGACTAGAGGTAACCATAAGTGTTCTTCTTAACCCGAGAACAGTAGTACGTACAAGGTTTATGTAGGTTTTACGTAAGTGTCCTTCTCAACTCGAGGACAGTGGTACGCGGAGGTTTACGTAGGTTTTACGTAAGTGCCTGTCACAACCTGAGGCAGTAGTGAGTATTAGTTTATGTAGGTTTTACGTAAGTGTCCTTCGCAACCTGAGGACAGTGATAAGTACGAGTATACGTAGGTTTTACGTATGGGTCCTTCTCATCCGAGGACGATGGTATATAGTCTAGTAACAGTGTAAGTACAAGTAATTGTTCAATCCCTTTATTCAAAACCATTCCCAACCCCGGGAATCCCATGCCTTGGTAAGAGTGTGAACTCACCTTGGTTTGCTCGACAGATACACAAAAAAGTCAATCAAGCTATTTGGTGGTCAACCACGTCCTACCATGGTTACCATACAAGTCAGGTTCATATTCAAGTAGTGTACGTATGTTTTCTACACATATTCCATCTAGTTGCATACAAGCTTTGATCATGGCATACACGTATAATCATGGCAGTTAACTGTTCATATGAGTTCAACAGTAGCATCACGTAAACAAACAAAGCCCAACAGTGCGGCCCAACTATTTAGGCTCGTAACAGTGTGCAAGTCCAACAGTGTGCACGTGTATATGGTCTCGAGTCGAGACTAGAGATCCCGAGTCGAGACTGTGCGGTCTCGAGTTGTAGCCTACGAGTTCTCGAGTCGCAACTGAGAAGGTCTTGACCTATGCTTTTATCACTCGAGACTGTGTGATCTCGAGTCAAGTCTCGAGTCGCAACAAGACTCGCAACCGTGGTCTCGGGTCTTGTTGTTTGTGCTGGTATGGGGTGGTCTCGAGTCGAGACTGTGGGTTCTCGACTTGCAACCCGTGTCGAGACCGGAAGATGTAACAAAATTCCATATTTGCAGCTCATCAATTCTGTAATATCGGCAAACAACTTTGGCAGTTTCGCAAATCAGATTAAACAACATTCAATTCAGAAATCAATCATATTCATATCACCGTAATCATCATCCATTCAAGAACAATTTATCAATATCATACGGAACATACGATCGGATCATTTAACTAGCAGATTCTAGACTAACATGCACCCTAGTTCATGTGCACACCAAATCATTCAAGATAGCAAATCACTTATCCGAATCATCATCATAAATCTGTTAACAAGTTTTCAATCCATTCGATTTATATGAATCACTATCCAATACACATATAGTTGCCGATTACAAGAACATCAATATTAACAGTTTATAACACATCAATTATGTTTCATCCCTTAATTCATCATGTAGAGCATATATATCACAATCATCAAGTATAATACAACCAACAATAAACACTAACCGGATTAGAGGATGAAACAAGAGTTAAATTTGAAAGCTTCGAGGGTCGCCGGTTTCGAGAGAGGAAGAGAGAAAGATGTAGGGTTTGTGTGTGTGTTTCTAGTTTTGCAAGAAAATGAGAAAACTAAACCTCCCTAAGGGTTTCATGTATGCGCAATGCGCGAGTGGGCCGAACCCATTAACGGGCTGCCCTTGGTCTCGAGTCGGCCAAGTGGTTTGCGAGTGGAGTTGGGCCGAGAGAAAGGTGTGTGGCCAGAAGTAAAGTGTGCGGCCCATACATGATAACACGTAACATAATAAAACCCATAACATTCAATGCAATCATACACATCAACTAGTCACGTAATGTTCAAAAAGTTACATCGAAGCACACGAAAAGTTCTAAATTACGAGTTGTCACACAATATGGACTTCCTGAGCAAGTAGCTATGCTCAAGGTATCTAGATGCTTGAAGAAGGGTTGTGTCATTTATATAGCACAGGTAACTATTGATGAGCAGAAGCCTAAGGTTGAAGATATTCCCGTCATTTCTGAGTACCCTGAAGTTTTCCTGGAAGAACTACCTGGCTTACCACCAGATAGGCAAGTAGAATTCAGAATTGATATCATCCCTAGAGCAGCACCTGTCGCAAGAGCGCCTTATTGGTTGGCACCAACAGAGATGAAAGAATTAAGGACACAACTAGATGATTTGCTAGCCAAAGGTTTCATTAGACCTAGTTCGTCTCCTTGGGGAGCGCCAATCCTATTTGTCAAGAAGAAGGATGGATCGATGCGTCTGTGCATCGATTACCGTGAGCTTAATAAGGCCACTATCAAGAATAGGTATCCTTTGCCCAGGATCGACGATCTGTTCGATCAATTACAAGGGGCAAGCTCTTCTCTAAGATCGATTTGAGGTCAGGTTATCATCAATTGAAGGTTAAAAATGAAGATGTACACAAGACTGCATTTAGGACTCGTTATGGTCATTACGAGTTCCTAGTGATGCATTTTGGTCTCACTAACGCACCTGCCGCATTCATGGATCTCATGAATCGCGTCTGCAAGCCTTACTTGGATAAATTTGTCATCATATTCATCGATGACATTCTCATTTACTCCAAGAGTCAAGCTGATCATGAGAAGCATCTCCGTTGCATTCTGAAACTGCTTCATCAAGAGAAGCTCTATGCCAAGTTCTCGAAGTGCGAATTCTGGCTTCGTGAAGTCCAATTTCTTGGACATGTGGTTAGTGAGCGGGGTATCCAAGTCGATCCCGCTAAGGTTGAAGCTGTCTTGAACTGGCAAGAGCCGAAGACGCCTACGAAAATTTGCAGCTTTCTAGGACTGGCAGGATACTACAGGCGATTTATTGAAAACTTCTCAAGAATTGCAGCACCCCTGACTCTACTCACTCGAAAGAATAGCAAGTTTGACTGGGGGCCTAAGCAGCAAGAATCATTTGATATTCTGAAACAGAAGTTGAGCAGCGCTCCAGTATTGACGTTGCCTAATGGAATTGATGAATTTGTGGTATATTGTGATGCTTCACACACCGGTATGGGATGTGTGCTTATGCAGAAAGGCAAGGTCATTGCCTATGCTTCATGTCAGTTAAAGGTGCATGAGAAGAATTACACCACCCATGACTTGGAGCTGGGTGTCGTTGTATTTGCACTAAAACTGTGGAGGCACTACTTGTATGGAACCAAGTGTGTGATCTATTCTGATCACAAGAGCCTTCAACACTTGTTTAGTCATAAGGACGTAAACATGAGACAGCGATGTTGGATGGAAACTTTAAATGATTATGACTGTGAGATAAGATACCATCCAGGCAAGGCAAATATGGTTGCCGATGCCTTAAGTAGAAAGGAAAGAGTGAAGCCTATAAGAATCAATGCCAAGAGCATTAAGATAAAGAATAGTTTGAATGAAAGGTTTTTAGCTACGCAGAAGGAAGCTGTATTGGAAGCTAACTATCCTGATGAAAAGCTAGGAGTAACTGAGGAGCAATTATCCTATGGCAAGGACGGAATCCTGAGATTAAATGGACGAATATGGGTTCCAGTTTATGGAGGACTTCGGGATGTTATCCTCCAGGAAGCCCACAGTTCTAAAAATTCCGTTCATCCTGGAGCTGATAAGATGTACCAGGATCTAAAGGCAAACTATTGGTGGATAAGCTTGAAGAAGTCTATAGTTACCTATGTAGCTAAATGTTTGACGTGTGCGCAAGTCAAAGCTGAACATCAAAAGCCGTCAGGTTTGCTACAACATCCTGAACTTCCCACCTGGAAGTGGGAAATGGTAACAATGGATTTTATCACCAAGTTGCCAAAGACAAAGAAAGGAAATGATACTATATGGGTCATAGTAGGTAGACTGACTAAGTCAGCACATTTCTTACCCATTAAGGAGACTCATAGCTCCGACATATTACCCCAATTGTACGTGGATAAGATTGTATCCTTGCATGGCGTACCAGTGTCTATTATCTCTGACAGAGATACTAGATACACATCTCATTTTTGGAAAAGTTTCCAACAGTCTTTGGGTACGCGCTTAAATTTTAGTACGGCTTACCATCCTCAAACGGATGGGCAGAGTGAGCGTACCATCCAAACTTTGGAAGACATGCTTCGTGCATGTGTGATTGACTTAGGTGGTAGTTGGGATAACCACCTGCCATTGATCGAGTTGTGACACTCTAGGTTTTCCCGAGCAAATATCTTGTAATAACATTGTGTGTATATACATTATTAAATGAAAGTTGCGTGTTATCTTGATGTTCTATGTGATCCTTGTACTAAGTATGTATATGTAGTATATATGTATGTAGTGGGCCGAGACCGCGAAACCCGACTCGAGATCACCCAGTCTCGAGTGAACAGTTAATGGTTGGGCTGGTTGGGCCACAAACCCGATGAACCCCACTCGAGACGGGTATAAAACCCAAAGCCCACACACACTCTCCTTTGCACTCTTCCCCATTTCACCCTCACTCTCACACACTATCCTTCTCCCTCTCCTCTCATCTTTCTCTCACTAAAACCCTAAAACCCCAACAAAATCATCTCCTCCTCCTCCCCGTCGGATCAAACCGGCTATCACAAGGGATTCTCGGAATTGCTTGTAACCATCACTTGGAAGTTTTTCATCAATCTTCTATACCCTCAACATCTATCCGGTTAGTGCTTTATAGTTGTTGGGTTAAAAATGATGATTTATGAATGCATAGCAACTGTTTTGTTAGTTGGATGTTTGAACGAGTTGTTGCTTATTAGATAATAGATTTGTTATCAATGTTTAAATGATAAATTGATGAACAATGTGTTTCTTGTAAACCGAATGAATGATTTGAAATACTAAATGATATGGATAAGCTAGTGTGTTTTGAACAATGGATTCATGCTAGAAAGTGTAGGGAAATATTTCTTTGATAAATGCTTTGCAAGATTGCTTTAATATCTACTTTAGGTGTTATGATTTTGTCCATAAAATGCAAGGTTATGTAGAATGAACATATGATGGATATGTGTTGAATGTTGATATGAACATTTGAAAATTTGTATGTTTGATCTGTTCTGAATCAATGTTAGACAAGAAAACATGTTTATGAAATCCTATTGGTTAGTACACAATTTCATGAAATCACAATTCTATTGGATAGTACGAGTTAGACAGGTTCTAGAAGGATTTCATGTGCACGCAACCGTGGTTGCGAGTCGAGACCTTCGGTTGCGACTCGAGACCAACACGTGACAACTCGAGACAGACTTCAAGGACTCGAGACCGGCAAGGTCTCGACTTGAGACTTCATGATCTCGACTCGAGACTAAGCTCGAGACTCCCAAGGTTGCGACTCATTCCGGCATTACTCGAGATCTCATGGTTGCGACTCGAGACCGCTCGTTCTCGAGTTGAGACCACCTTGTCTCGACTGGGCTGCCTACCTTGTTTATTGGGCCACAATGTGTTATGTTTGGACTATGTGTTTAACTGGACTATGTGTTAACTGTTGCTGTTTAACCATGTAATTATTAGAGCATGCCCAATAACTCAATAGATAATTGCATGCATTCTATGTGTTAGACATATGTAGGATATACGTGATTACTTGTACCCCAAACCTGACATATACTGGTAACCATGTTAGGACGTGGTGACCAGCAAGCTTGACCAAGTAAGCTAATCTGCCGAGCAACCCAAGGTGAGTTCACAACTTAAAGCATGCATTCCCGGTGGATTGGGAAACGGAACTAAAAACAACACTATCCCCTTGTGAGGGATACAAACTTGCTTTTCTTCCCTTGTTACTGGGAACAAACTTACTTTTCTCCCCTTGTGTGGGACTCTTAGTTAATTACTGTTTATACAGAATGCAACGGGCAACACTAAACGAAACTCTATCACTCAAGTCCCTACTACTTAATACCGATTAGTCGTCGGGGCCAGGCGAACGGGTTATTAGTTGATAGCGCTATTTAGGTCTTACCAGCCTCACACCGTGCCCGTGTATGGGATCAGGAGTAAACTAATAGACTCTGGCAAATCCGTCAATGATGATAGAACATTGACAAACAGGGCACTTTAAGGAAACGTACGGTCACATGAAGTATTCGGTATTGGAAAAACAGTTTAGTCGCTTACTTATGGGGTAGCTCCCCATGGCATGTATAAACGGATAAATTAACTGGTGAAACAAGTTTTTGGTAATTAAAAACTGGACAACTCGTGAACTCGCCAACATTTTTGTTGATACCCTACTGCATGCTTTGCAGGTACCCAGTGACTCAGGAGCTTGCTACTTGGGGATGTGTAGTGGTCGTCTAACCCATGTGTTGGGTTCTAAATAAACTCGGACTATGAACTTTTTTTTAAACTGTTTTGTCTATGCTTCCGCTACTTATGTTACTATTGAACTTAAAACTTTTGAACCTGATTATGATATTCGCTAACCATGTGGTTGGTGAATACTACTTTCGCTATTATTTAAATTGCTCAGTATAATTGGTGGCTGGATCCTGGTCAGTCACGTCCTCAAGCGGATGGTACTCCGCATGTGGATTTTGGTGGTGTGACAGATTGGTATCAGAGCCATTGGTTATAGTGAACTTGGTTTAAAAAAAAGGAATCTTTTTTAGAAGAACTAGACTATAACCCGTGACTCGTGACGACACTACACTCCAAGTGCAAGACTCAACACATTAGACCTCATAGCTCGGAACTAGTGTTTACTTGCTTGCTTACTTTATGCTTTCGGTTCTGCTATACGTACTAGTGTGCCTAGTTAGATAGATACACCTCCCTCTTCTATCTCATTCTCGCTACATTACGACATCACACTCATACTATGTTTTCTGGTTATGAAGACAATGAGTGGACGCGGAAGATGAAACGTTAACATGACTCAGGCTCAGTTCACTAACCTGATTAACATGGTGGCTGCAGCTTTCACAGCTCACCCTGGAGGTAAACTCGTTATTTTTAGGATGTTCATATCCTACTGCCGCATCGTCTTTTCACCCCTAAACCTATTTCGCTTCACTTCTCACAACGGTCAGCATGCGCCTGTGCAACCACGTGTTTGTACTTTCAAAACCTTCATGGATTGCATGCCCCTCCCTTTCAATGGCACTGAGGGTGCCATAGGTCTTCTGCACTGGGTCGAGAAGGTCGAAGCTGTCTTTGCTCTCTGTGAGTGTCCCCCTGCAAATTGGGTGAAGTTTGCTACTGGAACACTTGAAGGAAACGCGCTTTCATGGTGGAAAGCACATATTCAAATGCTTGGTTTGGAAACTGCTAATGCTACTGCATGGGAAGATTTCAAGGATATGATCAAAGAAGAGTACTGTCACAGGGATGACATCCACAAACTCGAGAACGAGTACTTTGAGATTAAGATGGTTGGGTCAGAGATTGAGACCTACACCAAACTGTCCAACGACTATGCTGCTCTTTGCCCAAACATGTCTCGACCTATGTACCAAAGGGTCGAATTGTACATCAAGGGTTTGGCCCCAGAAATTCGAAGCCATGTGACCTCAGCCAACCTCACTACCATTCAGCCAATCGTCCGTCTTGCACACAAACTCACTAATCAGGCTGTGGAACAGGGCAAGTTGCCCAAAAGGATCAGTGCTACTGATGGAACTTCTGGTGATAACAACCTTAAGTGGGAAGGAAACCAAAGCAAGGATGCTAACCCCACTCAGGCCCCGACCCAGCAAAGGAAAACTGAAAACAACAAGGGCCCTCAGCAACAGGGTGGCTATCAAGGGAACCACCCTAAGTGTAACAAGTGTAACCGACACCACAGCAGGCCGTGTGGCAAAAGTCAGTGTCAGCGATGCAACAAGATGGGGCATGAAGCCAAAGACTGCAGGAGCCAGCTTCCAGCTAGGCAGAATCAGCAACAATAACAACAAACACAACAACAAGGAAACAACCGTGGATGCTACAAATGTGGAGCAACGGGGCACATGCGAAGGGATTGCCCTGAACTAAACCAGAATCGCAACAACAACAACCAGGGAGCTGGAAACAACGATCAAAACCACAACAATGCTGGGAATGGTGCAAGAGGAAGAGCTTTTGTGATAAGAGCTGGAGAAGTGAGGAATGACCCCAATGTCGTGGCGGGTAAGATCCAACTTGATGATCGCTATGTTTCTGTATTATTTGATTCCAGAGCCGATGCTAGTTATGTATCCCTACGTATTAGTAAGAAACTTAAGCACCCGCCTGCACTATTAAGGTCTAAGCATCTCGTCGAGTTAGCTAATGGTAGAAACATCGAGGCCTCACATGTGATCAACGACTGCAAGCTAGTATTTTCTTGTCAGACGTTTAGCATCGATCTTTTCCCTATCAATCTTGGAAGCTTCGACGTCGTCATTGGTATGGATTGGTTATCCAAACATCACGCTGAAATCCTCTGTCAAGAGCAAATGGTTCGCATTCCCCGCCGTTCTGGCAAACCCCTCATCGTAAAAGGTGACAAAGGCGGAGAAGTCACAGGCGTCATCTCGTTCTTGAAAACCCAGAAGTGCTTACGAAAGGGGCACACCGCTATCTTAGCACTCGTCACCAATACATAGGAAAAAGAAAAGAGGATTGAAGATTTTCCAGTGGTACGCGACTACCCCGAGGTGTTCCCTGAAGAACTACCTGGACTCCCTCCCCACCGTCAGGTCGAATTCCAAATCGAGCTAGCTCCCGGAGCAGCGCCTATAGCTCGAGCGCCTTATCGACTAGCCCCCGCGGAACTAAAGGAACTTTCTACGAAACTACAGGAACTATTGGATAAAGGGTTTATCCGTCCTAGTTCGTCACCCTGGGGAGCACCAGTGCTCTTTGTTAAAAAGAAGGATGGCACATTCCGGATGTGCATCGACTATCGTGAGCTGAATAAGGTTACCATCAAGAATCGTTACCCTCTCCCACGTATCGACGATTTATTCGATCTGTTGTAGGGATCGAGCTACTACTCTAAGATTGACCTACGATCAGGCTATCATCAGCTAAGAGTCCGTGACAAAGACATTTCTAAAACTGCATTCAGAACTCGTTATGGTCATTACGAATTCCTTGTCATGCCCTTTGGAATGACCAACGCGCCTGCGGTATTCATGGACCTCATGAACCGAGTGTGAAAGCCTTACCTCGACAAATTCGTGATTGTGTTTATCGACGACATCCTGATCTACTCGAAAAGTCAAGAGGAGCATGAACAACATTTGCGTCTTATTCTCGAACTCCTTCGCAATGAGCAACTGTACGCCAAGTTCTCGAAATGTGACTTCTGGCTTCGAGAAGTCCATTTCCTTGGACACGTGGTCAATAAGGACGGAATTCACGTCGACCCAGCTAAGATCGACTCTATAAAGAATTGGCCTACACCTAAGACTCCGACCGAAGTTCGTCAATTCTTGGGATTGGCAGGATACTATCGCAGATTCATCGAGGGATTCTCGAAGATTGCTCAACCTCTCACGACACTCACCCAGAAGGGTATGGCTTACAAGTGGAATGAAACTCAAGAATTGGCTTTTCAGAAGCTGAAGGATAACCTCTGTAGTGCTCCTATTCTCTCGTTACCTGAAGGTACCAACGACTTTGTGGTTTACTGCGATGCGTCTATTCATGGACTCGGATGCGTATTAATGCAACGCGAGAAAGTGATTGCCTACGCTTCTCGACAACTTAAAACCCACGAAAGGAACTACACTACGCACGACTTGGAACTGGGAGCAGTGGTTTTTGCTCTTAAGATATGGAGACATTACCTGTACGGTACCCGGTGCACCATTTACACCGATCACAGGAGTCTCGAGCATATCTTCAAGCAAAAGGAGTTAAACATGCGACAACGTCGATGGGTCGAACTCTTGAATGATTACGAATGCGCCATCAAGTACCATCCGGGCAAGGCCAATGTCGTGGCAGACGCCCTCAGCCGAAAGGACACTGCACCTAAGCGCGTGCGAGCGCTACAACTTACTATCCAGTCTAACCTCCCTAATCAGATTCGAAATGCTCAGGTTGAAGCATTGAAACCGGGGAATATCAGGGCTGAGTCCCTGCGAGGATCGAGGCAGCGATTAGAACAGAAAGAAGATGGCACTTACTACGTGACAGGGCACATTTGGGTTCCACTCTATGGGGACCTACGTGAACTTGTGATGGACGAAGCCCATAAGTCCTGCTACTCAGTACATCCTGGTTCAGATAAGATGTACCACGACTTAAGGACTACCTATTGGTGGCCTGGAATGAAAGCCCACATAGCAACATATGTCAGCAAATGTTTGACTTGCGCAAGAGTCAAGACAGAATATCAGAAACCAGCAGGCCTACTCCAACAACCAGAAATCCCGAAATGGAAATGGGAACAAATTTCCATGGATTTCGTCACTGGCCTACCTAGGTCCCAACGCGGGAATGACACTATTTGGGTGATAATAGACCGATTGACCAAGTCTGCACACTTTTTGGCTATTAAAGAAACAGACAAGTTCTCTACCTTGGCAGACATTTATTTAAAGAAGTAGTGTCCAAGCACGGGGTGCCAACTTCCATTATTTCCGACCGAGACGCACGTTTTACTTCTGAGTTGTGGCAAGCTATGCACAGATCCTTTGGCTCACGTCTAGACATGAGCACCGCTTATCATCTACAAACGGATGGGCAGTCTGAACGCACCATCCAAACCCTAGAATACATGCTTAGGGCATGTGTGATCGATTTTGGCAAGAATTGGGAGAAGCACCTACCGCTAGTAGAATTCTCGTATAATAACAGCTACCACACTAGCATTCAGGCAACACCTTTTGAGGCATTGTACGGTCGTAAATACCGATCACCTCTTTGCTGGGCGGAAGTTGGTGACAGCTAGATCACAGGCACAGAACTGGTGGTAGACACAACGGATAAGATTTCCCAGATCAGACAACGCATGGCGGCAGCTCGTGACCGTCAGAAAAGTTACGCTGGTAAGCGTAGGAAACCACTAGAATTCCAGGTCGGTGACCAGGTTCTACTTAAAGTCTCACCCTGGAAGGGTGTGGTTCGTTTTGGTAAACGGGGCAAGCTTAATCCGCGATATGTCGGACCATTCAAAATTACCGAGAAAATTGGTAAGGTGGCTTATAGATTGAATCTGCCTGAAGAATTGAGTGCGGTGCACAACGTATTTCACGTATCTAATCTGAAGAAGTGTCTGTCAGATGAAACGCTCGTAATTCCTTTCAAGGAAGTCACTATTGACGAACAGCTACACCTTACTGAGGAATCGATTGAGATCACGGATTGAGAGATCAAAATCCTCAAACGTAGCCAGATACCTTCGTGCGAGTTCGTTGGAACTCACGACGTGGCCCAGACTTTACCTGGGAGCGGGAAGACCAGATGAAGCACAAGTATCCCCAGTTGTTCCCAAACGAAACCCCCAACACTGAAGCTATGACCGAATTTCGGGACGAAATTCCAAACTAACGGGGGAATGATGTGACACCCCGTTGAAACGTTCTTACCTATACTAGCTTGTCAGTGGCTGCCCTAACTTTCGGGACGAAAGTTCTTAAAACTTGGGGATAATGTGACACTCTAGGTTTTCCCGAGCAAATATCTTGTAATAACATTGTGTGTATATACGTTATTAAATGAAAGTTGCGTGTTATCTTGATGTTCTATGTGATCCTTGTACTAAGTATGTATATGTAGTATATATATATATATGTAGTGGGCCGAGACTGCGAAACCCGACTCGAGACCACCCGGTCTCGAGTGAACAGTTAATGGTTGGGCCGGTTGGGCCACAAACCCGATGAACCCCACTCGAGACGGGTATAAAACCCAAAGCCCACACACACTCTCCTTTGCACTCTTCCCCATTTCACCCTCACTCTCACACACTCTCCTTCTCCCTCTCCTCTCATCTTTCTCTTACTAAAACCTAAAACCCCAACAAAATCATCTCCTCCTCCTCCCTCTCGGATCAAACCGGCTATCACAAGGGATTCTCGGAATTGCTTGTAACCATCACTTGGAAGTTCTTTCATCAATCTTCTATACCCTCAACATCTATCCGGTTAGTGCTTTATAGTTGTTGGGTTAAAAATGATGATTTATGAATGCATAGCAACTGTTTTGTTAGTTGGATGTTTGAACGAGTTGTTGGTTATTAGATAATAGATTTGTTATCAATGTTTAAATGATAAATTGATGAACAATGTGTTTCTTGTAAACCGAATGAATGATTTGAAATACTAAATGATATGGATAAGCTAGTGTGTTTTGAACAATGGATTCATGCTAGAAAGTGTAGGGAAATATTTCTTTGATAAATGCTTTGCAAGATTGCTTTAATATCTACTTTAGGTGTTATGATTTTGTCCATAAAATGCAAGGTTATGTAGAATGAACATATGATGGATATGTGTTGAATGTGTTTGAATGTTGATATGAACATTTGAAAATTTGTATGTTTGATCTGTTCTGAATCAATGTTAGACAAGTAAACATGTTTATGAAATCCTATTGGTTAGTACACAATTTCATGAAATCACAATTCTATTGGATAGTACGAGTTGGACAGGTTCTAGAAGGATTTCATGTGCACGCAATCGTGGTTGCGAGTCGAGACCTTCGGTTGCGACTCCAGACCAACACGTGACAACTCGAGACAGACTTCAAGGACTCGAGACCGGCAAGGTCTCGACTTGAGAGTTCATGATCTCGACTCAAGACTAAGCTCGAGACTCCCAAGGTTGTTACTCATGCCGGCATTACTCGAGATCTCATGGTTGCGACTCGAGACCGCACGTTCTCGAGTCGAGACCACCTTGTCTCGACTGGGCTGCCTCCCTTGGTTATTGGGCCACAATGTGTTATGTTTGGACTATGTGTTTAACTGGACTATGTGTTAACTGTTGCTGTTTAACCGTGTAATTATTAGAGCAGGCCCAATAACTCAATAGATAACTGCATGCATTCTATGTGTTAGATACATGTAGGATATACGTGATTACTTGTACCCCAAACCTGACCTATACTGGTAACCATGTTAGGACGTGGTGACCAGCAAGCTTGACCAAGTAAGCTAATCTGCCGTGCAACCCAAGGTGAGTTCACAACTTAAAGCATGCATTCCCGGTGGATTGGGAAACAGAACTAAAAACAACATTATCCCCTTGTGAGGGATACAAACTTGCTTTTCTTCCCTTGTTACTGGGAACAAACTTACTTTTCTCCCCTTGTGTGGGACTCTTAGTTAATTACTGTTTATACGGAATGCAACGGGCAACAATAAATGAAACTCTATCACTCAAGTCCCTACTACTTAATACCGATTAGTCGCCGGGGCCAGGCGAACGGGTTATTAGTTGATAGCGCTAGTTAGGTCTTACCAGCCTCACACCGTGCCTGTGTATGGGATCGAGAGTGAACTAATAGACTCTGGCATGATGATAGAACATTGACAAATGGGGCACTTTACGGAAACGTACGGTCACATGAAGTATTCGGCATTGGAAAAACAGTTTAGTCGCTTACTTATGGGGTAGCTCCCCATGGCATGTATAAACGGATAAATTAACTAGTGAAACAAGTTTTTGGTAATTAAAAACTGGACAACTCGTGAACTCGCCAACATTTTTGTTGATACCCTACTGCATGCTTTGCAGGTACCCAGTGACTCAGGAGCTTGCTACTTGAGGATGTGTAGTGTTCGTCTAACCTATGTGTTGGGTTCTAAATAAACTCAGACTATGAACTTTGTTTTAAACTGTTTTGTCTATGCTTCTGCTACTTATGTTACTATTGAACTTAAAACTTTTGAACTTGATTATGATATTCGCTAACCCTGTGGTTGGTGAATACTACTTTTGCTATTATTTAAATTGCTCAGTATAATTGGTGGCTGGATCCTGGTCAGTGACGCCCTCAAGCGGATGGTACTCCGCATGTGGATTTTGGGTTGTGACACGAGTTCTCCTATAACAATAGCTACCATACAAGCATTCAGGCTGCGCCTTTTGAGGCATTATATGGTGGGAAATGCAGAACGCCTATTTGTTGGGCAGAAGTAGGAGAAGCTCAGTTATCAGGACCTGATATAGTCCTTGAAACAACGAACAAGATCGTCCAGATTCATGACCGCCTGAAAGCTGCCAGGGATAGGCAGAAAAGCTATGCTGATAAAAGGTGAAAACCTCTAAAGTTTGAGGTTGGTGATAAAGTTCTGCTTAAAGTATCACCCTGGAAGGGGTGATGCGATTCGGTAAGAAAGGTAAGTTAATCCCAAGGTATATAGGACCATTCGAGATCATCGAATGTGTAGGAACAGTGGCTTATAAGTTAAACTTGCCTGAAAAGCTCAGTGGTATTCACATTGTATTTCACATCTGCAATCTGATGAAATGTCTAGCTGATGAATCACTAGTCATACCACATACGGATGTGCATATAGATGAGAGCTTGAAATTTGTGGAAAAACCTTTGTCGATTGAGGAACGACAGGTTAAGAAGCTTCGAAGGAAGCAGATACCAATCGTAAAGGTAAAATGGGATGCCCGCATAGGTCCCGAGTATATATGGGAGGTAGAGTCCACAATGAAAGAAAAGTACCCTCATTTGTTCCAGTAAATCTTGAGGTCGAGATTTCTTTTAAGGGGGTGAGAATGTAACATCTCACAAAATCATACCCAATGAAATAAAGACACGTGTCATGTAAAGCAAATGTGTTATAAACCCGGATCATGTTAAAAGATGTATGGTAGGATTTAAAAATGTCGACATGTTAATCAACACCTCTGAGCGACCTACTTACAAATCCCAAACCTTATTACAGTTTGAAAAACATCTAAAATATACTCAAATTCGGTTATTCCTGAAATTGCACAATTCAAAGTTTTTAAAGAAAGGGATCCTATGAAATTTCAAGACAAAAATCTCAAATTGAAGTCTTTTACATAAGTCCAAGAGAACTCATGTGCTTAGCAACACATGCAAGGACATGCAAAGCCTGTCTCTATGGTCCCCTCCTGCTAATTATGACTGAAGATTCGAGCTATAAAAGAATGCATGGTCAAGCCTACAAGTTTACAAAGATTTTGTCTTCTGATGAAGGCTTATGGACCGCAAAGGAATTACCTTACGGTCCGTAAGATGGCGGAGCTGGGCGATTTTAATTAAAAAGCGGATACAGACTGCAAGGCCAAGGGCTTACGGTCCGTAAGGCTGGTAACTGGGCATTTCAGATGAAGGTCGGTTACGGACCGCAAAGCCAAGAGCTTACGGTCCGCAAGAGGTGTGTGACAACCCTCATAATTACATGTATCCGTACGATTTATTAACGTTAATTAAAGTGCTTGATGACTGTGTTGAATTACTTAGCTGCTTTCTGATTACTGCGTCATACTTACATGTGCTTGTTAACATACTAGTCTGTGCAGTAAATTTACTAAATAAGTGTTGGGAATTAATTGTGTTACAAATAGTTACTTAAAAGACACTATACGGAATAACTTTGTTGGAGAAGATGACCGAGGGGGGGGGGGAATTGCCATTTTAGACATCATGTGCCTGTCATGTGAGAATTAATTAACTAGAGTTTGGGGTTTGGTTAGACTTAGGGGTCAAAATAGTTAGTTATAGAGACCATGAGGGCACATATGTTAAAAATTCTTATTTTGGGCTAATATAGTAAAAGTGATATAACCACAGGGGCCAAAAACGTAATTTACTAGTCATTATTTTAGGGTAAAATAATATAACTTAACAAAGTACCTAGACATTAGAATTGTGTGGTACGTGATAGAAGCAATGCGTAGAGAAACCGTACGCAGGATACGTGTTATGCATGAGAAATTGATTGTTATCTGTACCTTATTAAGACGTGCTTGATTTCTGATTATTAGAGTAACTAATCTAACCGAGCAAACCAAGGTGAGTTCACACACTTTCTAAGGCATGGGATTCCCGGTGGTTGGGAATGGGTTAAAGAATTAAAACGGAACCTACAAATCCTCCTTGGGTAGGATATGTACCGCCATCCTCCATGGGTAGGATGCCAATATAAATCCTACATATACTCCTTGGGTAGAATACGTACGTTCGTCCTCCTTGGGTAGGACAACAACCTTAAAACTTACTAGACAAAGCTCTATCATGAAGTCCCTCATTTTATATCGACTTAATCGCCGAGGCCAATGGCGAGCGGGTCATTAGTTAATAGCGCTATTAGGTTTAACAAACCTCACACCATGCCAGTCGGACTGGCGTGTACTAATGGACTATGGCAAACTGTCAATGATGATAGACATTGACGTAGGGCACAACTTATTTTCGTTAGTAGTCGATATGGTAACGGTCTAGTGGTTCACATGGGGAAGCCCCCACTGACTATGGATATGGTTTGGGTAATAAAGAAGGAACTGGTTAATCATACATTCAACTATGGGGTAACCCCCATGGCAAGTAAGCCAGCAAAAGACAAACCATGTTTTCAGCAACAACTTAAAACTAAACAACCAACCATGAACTCACTAAACTTTGTTGTTGACTCGTTGTTACATGCCTTACAGGTCGTTAGATGCTTATGGAGCTTGCTCGAGGAGGAGGTCGTTGTGGGATATGGACTGTTATGTCTCGTGCTTAATATTTGAACTTTATGAACTTATTGAACTTATGTTTTGGTTTCACGTCTTATGCTTCCGCTGTTTAATTTGAACTTGGTTAACTAGCTTTTGATCACCAATTATATTGTGTGGTTGGATTTTGTCTATCTTAAATACATTGTTCAATATGATTGGTGGCTTGATCCTGGTCATGTCATGCCTCCAAGCGGTGATACTCCGCATGGTGGATTTTGGGGGTGTGACAGATTGGTATCAGAGCCATTGGTTATAGTGAACTTGTTTTTAAAAAGAGAAAATCTTTTTGACAAAACCAGACTGTCACCTGTACAGTGCTCAACGATCCACAACGACGCTTTGCTCCACGTGCAAGACTCGACACAATAGGTGGTATGATTTACGTTTATATCGTTGGTTAGATAGTTCACGCTGTGCATTAAGTTAACATGATAACTGCTATTTGAACTTTGTGTGCTTACTCTCTTCTGTCATCCCACGCTTACGCACTTTCGCGACACTTTTCTCACTTACGTTGCTTCGTTGTGAAGATCATGAACGGACGCGGAGCACGTATAAACCTAACGCAAGCCCAGTTGACGACTTTGATCAATGAACGAGTTGCTGAGGCACTCGCAGCAGCTCCAGCAGGAGGTATAACCTGCTATTTCGACCTATCCTAGGATGTTTTGATCCTACTCTCATAGACCAACCCTTGTGATAAACTTTGCCCCTCCTTACTCTCACAACAGGTCAACTTGCACAACCTCCTGTATGCACGTTCAAAACATTCATGGATTACCGACCTAGTACTTTCAGCGGCACAAAAGGAGCTGTAGGCCTTCTTCACTTGTTCGAGAAGCTTGAGTCTGTTTTTGAGATGTGTGAATGCCCTGAAGATCGTAGGGTGAAATTTGCTACTGGAACACTCGAAGGTGCTGCGTTAACCTGGTGGAAAGCACAGGTACAACTGCTAGGGCTGGCGGTTGCTAATGCCACCCCATGGAACGACTTCAAGGAACTGATCAAGGAAGAGTACTGTAGTCGTGACGACATCCACAAGCTAGAGGTGGAGTTTTTCAATTTGAAGATGTCAGGGTCTGAAATCGAGGCATACACAAAAAGATTGAACGAATTAGCTATCTTGTGTCCTACTATGGTGGATCCTCCTATCAAGCGTATCGAGCTGTACCTTAAGGGTTTGGTGCCAGAAATTCAAAGCCACATGACCTCAGCTAATCTTGGCACCATTCAGCAAAACATCCGGTTGGCTCATCGTCTCACTGATCAGGCAGTTGAGCAGAACAAGCTGCCTAAGCGTATTAGCACTAATACTACTGATGCTCCCAGTGACAACAAGTGCAAGTGGGATGGAAATTCGGGCAAGGGTTCTACTTCAGTTCAGTCTCAGTCAAAGACTGATGACTACCAGAGTCCTGGTCAGCAATCTTCTGGTAGTCAAGGACAGGGTGGATACCGAGGGAACCACCCCAAGTGCAACCGGTGCAACAAGCATCATAGCGGGCAGTGCCACAAGGGTCGCTGTCTGAGATGTAACAAGCTGGGTCATGAAGCCAAGGATTGCAGGAGCCCACGTCCTGCGAATCAGAATCGTCAACAGCAACAACAAGCTCCACAGAACCAGCAGCAGCAACAGCAGGGCAATAAAGGAAGCTTTCAGTGTGGCGCTGAAGGCCACTTTAAGAGGAATTGTCCTTAGCTGAACCAGAATCAGAACAACAACAACCAAGGAAACGGGAACAACAATGGAGGGAACAACGGGGGTAACAATAATGGCAATGGCGCCCGAGATCGTGCCTTCGTGATTGGTCAGGGTGATGCAAGGAACGATCCCAACGTTGTGATGGGTAAGTTTCTTCTGGACGACTTCTTTGTTACTGTTTTATTTGATTCGGGTGCCGATACTAGTTATGTGTCCTTAAAAGTTAGCCAAATGCTTAAGCGCACTCCAGCACCTCTGAACACCAAACACACAGTAGAACTAGCAAACGGTAAAAGTCTTGAAGCCACACACATAGTTAAGGGCTGTAACCTCATCCTAGCTGGTCAGACCTTCTCTATCGATCTTATTCCTATCGTTCTAGGTAGTTTCGACGTTGTTATTGGGATGGATTGGTTATCTCATCAGCAAGCGGAAATTCTTTGCAACGAGAGGATTGTCCGCATCCCTCGTTCTAGTAACGAACCCCTCGTAATTCGTGGCGACAAGAGTGGTGCTGTTGTGGGCATCATCTCTTTCCTTAAGGCCCAGAAGTGGTTGCGAAAGGGCCACACTACTATTCTAGCCCTCGTTTCTGATACATCCTCGGAAGAAAGGAAGATAGAATACATACCTATTGTTCGCGACTTTCCTGAGGTATTTCCTGAGGAATTACCTGGTCTTCTGCCTCATCGTCAAGTTGAATTTCAAATCGAGCTCGCTCCTGGAGCACCGCCCATAGCTCAAGCACCTTATCGTCTAGCTCCATTAGAACTTGAAGAACTGTCCATGCAACTACAAGAACTCTTGGAAAAGGTTTTCATACATCCTAGCTCTTCGCCTTGGGGAGCTCCAGTGTTTTTCGTGAAGAAGAAAGACGGTACCTTTAGAATGTGTATTGACTACCGCGAACTCAACAAGGTGACCATGAAGAATCGCTATCCTCTCCCATGCATTGATGACCTATTCGACTAGCTGCAAGGGTCGAGCTTCTACTCTAAGATTGACTTAAGATCGGGCTACCATCAACTGAGAGTCCGAGACGAGGATGTCTCTAAAACAGCAATCAGGACTCGTTATGGGCATTACGAGTTTCTGGTTATGCCTTTTGGATTGACGAATGCACCTGTAGTCTTCATGGATCTCATGAACAGAGTGTGCAAGCCTTACCTGTATAAGTTTGTCATTGTATTCATCGACGACATCCTGATCTATTCTAAGAGTCAGGAGGAACACGAGCAACATCTGAGGCTTATCTTGGAACTCCTTCAAACTGAGCAGTTGTATGCCAAATTTTCGAAATGTGACTTCTGGCTTCGTGAAGTCCACTTTCTAGGCCATGTGGTAAACAAGGATGGGATTCATGTTGATCCATCCAAGGTTGACTCGATCAAGAACTGGCATACACACCGTACACCAACAGAAATCCGCCAATTCTTGGGTTTGGCAGGATACTACAGAAGGTTCATCAAGGATTTCTCCAAGATTGCGCAACCTCTCACCTCACTGACTCAGAAGGGTGTCTCCTATCATTGGGGTGATGCACAGGAGTCCGCATTTCAGCACTTAGAAGATAGACTTTGTAGCGCGCCTATCCTCCCATTGCCTGAAGGCACAGATGATTTTGAGGTTTCCTGCGATGCTTCCATCCAAGGACTTGGTTGCGTGTTGATGCAACGTGACAAGGTCATTGCCTACGCATCGCGCTAACTTAAAGATCACGAAAGGAACTACACTACGCACAACTTGGAATTGGGAGCAGTTGTTTTCGCACTTAAGATTAGGAGACATTACCTGTACGGTACCAAGTGCACCATTTACACCGATCACAGGAGTCTCGAGCATATCTTCAAGCAAAAGGAATTAAACATGCGACAACGTCGATGAGTTGAACTCTTGAATGATTATGAATGTGCGATCAAGTATCATCCGGGCAAAGCCAATGTTGTGGCCGACGCCCTCAGTCGAAAGGATACTATACCAAAGCGTGTACGTGTGTTACAACTTTGCACGTACAACTTACCATCCAATCTAGTCTTCCTACTCAGATACGAAATGCTCAAGTCGAAGCATTGAAAGCAGAGAACATCAGGGCTGAGTCCTTACGAGGATCGAGACAGCGGCAAGAACAAAAGGAAGACGACGCCTACTATGTAACAGGGCGCATCTGGGTCCCACTTTACGGAAACTTATGCGAACTTGTGATGGATGAAGCGCATAAGTCTCGTTACTCAGTACATCCTGGTTTGGATAATATGTACCACGACCTAAAGGCTACATACTGGTGGCCTGGTATGAAAGCCGACTTAGCAACCTACGTCAGTAAATGCTTGACTTGTGCTAGAGTCAAGACTGAATATCAGAAACCATCAGGCCTACTCCGACAACCAGAGATCCCGACATGGAAATGGGAGCAAATTTCCATGGATTTCGTAACTGGCCTGCCTAGATCCCAGTGCGGAAATGACACTATTTTGATAAATGACACTATTTGGATGATAGTGGATCGATTAACCAAGTCTGCACATTTTCTGGCTATCAAGGAAACAGATAAGTTTTCTACTGTTGCAGACGTATACCTAAAGGAAGTAGTATCAAGGCACGGAGTGCCAACCTCCATCATTTCTGACCGTGATTCGCGTTTTACATCCGAATTGTGGCAAGCTATGCATAAGTCCTTTGGTTCTCGATTAGACATGAGCACGGCATATCATTCACAGACGGATGGGCAATCTGAATGCACCATCCTAACCCTTGAAGACATGCTTAGGGCTTGTGTAATCGATTTTGGTAATGGCTAGGAAAAACACCTCCCGTTAGTGGATTTTTCATATAACAACAGTTACCACACCAGTATCCAGGCCGCTCCATTCGAGGCATTGTACGGACGGAAGTGTCGATCACCTCTCTGTTGGGTAGAGGTTGGCGACAGTCAAATCACTGGCCTAGAACTTGTAGTGGATACAACCGAGAGGATTGCTCAGATACGACAACGAATGGCGATAGCTCGTGACCGTCAGAAAAGCTATGCCGATAAGCGAAGGAAACCACTCGAGTTCCAGGTTGGGGATCGAGTGCTACTTAAAGTCTCACCTTGGAAGGGTGTAGTTCATTTTGGCAAACGAGGCAAACTCAATCTGCGTTATGTCGGACCATTCGAAATCATTGAGAACATTGGCAAAGTCGCTTACAAGATGTACCTGAAGAACTCAGCAGAGTTCACAACGTATTCCACGTGTCAAATCTGAAAAAGTGTCTGTCAGATGAGACCCTCATAGTTCCCTTAAAGGAGCTAACTATCGACGACCAGCTGGGATTTGTCGAGGAACCAGTAGAGATTACTGATCAGGAGGTTAAGGTTCTCAAGCATACCAGGATACCTCTTGTTCGAGTTCATTGGGATTCCTGTCGTGGCCCAGAGTATACCTGGGAACGAGAAGATCAAATGAAACTCAAGTATCCCAGTTGTTTAAGAAAAGTGCAACCACTACTGAGGCAGAAGCTACTGCGGAATTTCGGGACGAAATTCCAAACCAACGGGGGGATGATGTGACACCCCAGGAAAACCAGGAAACCATGCAACTTAACTAGCTTCCTCAGTAACCACGTACTAAATTTCGGGACGAAATTCCCTTAACCGGGGGAGAATGTGACAACCCTCATAATTACATGTATCCATACGATTTATTAATGTTAATTAAAGTGCTTAATGACTGTGTTGAATTACTTAACTTCTTTCTGATTACTGCGTCATACTTACATGTGCTTGCTAACATACTAGTCTTGTGCAGTAAATTGACTAAATGGTCCTGAATGTTTTCCTAAGTGATGGGAATTAATTGTGTTACAAATAGTTACATAAAAGACACTATACGGAATAACTTAGCACTTTAACGAACCGGTATCTAACCGAACAACCGGACATTACCCGGGACACCAAAACTTTGCCAGAAACATTGTTGTATTATTTCTTGGCTAGTTATGATCCCCGTACACCATAACACCCACTAGAATATCTACTAACTAACATATGTAACCATATACTTGAAATTGAATTACTAACTATTTACCATCAAATTTACAATTAACCCCACCCCCCCCCCTTTGATGATTTACGGCCCATGTAGGGGACCCCACCAAAAGATTTGATTTCATATTTTATTTAGATATGTTGCTTGAGAATATGGCCAAGATATTGTATGAAGATTATAAGTATGGAGCTTGAGATTTTAGTATCATTCCAAATCTTATCATATCTCACACCTTACTTCACTAGATCACCCCAACTCCCTCAGCTCCTCCTTCTCCTCTCGGCTCCCTCTCTAACCACCACCATCACCACCACACCACCATTTTTAAGCTTCATCCAAGTGCTAGAAGGTGATTCCTTGGAGCTTGAAGCTTGTGGAGCACCAAGGAGTTCTCTTGCTTGCTAGAAGGATGCCCGCAGAGGTCCCGGGTATACGTGGGAAGTAGAGTCCACAATGAAAGAAAAGTACCCTTATTTGTTCCAGTAAATCTCGAGGTCGAGATTTCTTTTAAGGGGGTGGGGATGTAACACCTCGTAAAATCATGCCCAATGAAATAAAGACACGTGTCATGTAAAGCAAACATGTTATACACCCGGAACATGTTAAAAGATGTATAGTAGGATTTAAAAATGTCGACATGTTAACCAACACCTCTGAGCGACCTACTTACAAATCCCAAACCTTATTACATTTTGAAAAACATCTAAAATATACTCAAATCTGGTTATTCCTGAAATTGCACAATTCAAAGTTTTTAAAGAAAGGGATCCTATGAAATTTCACGACAAAAATCTCAAATTAAAGTCTTTTATATAAGTCCAAGAGAACTCATGTGCTTAGCAACACATGCAAGGACATGCAAAGCCTGTCTCTATGGTCCCCTCCTTCTAATTATGACTGAAGATTCGAGCTATAAAAGAATGCATGGTCAAGCCTAAAAGTTTACAAAGATTTTGTCTTCTGATGAAGGCTTACGGACCGCAAACAAATTACCTTACGGTCCGTAAGATGGCGGAGCTGGGCGATTTTAATTAAAAAACGGATACGGACCGCAAGGCCAAGGGCTTACGGTCCGTAAGGCTGGTAACTGGGCATTTCAGATGAAGGTCGGTTACGGACCGCAAAGCCAAGAGCTTACGATCCGCAAGAGGTGTGTGGCAACCCTCATAATTACACGTATCCATACGATTTATTATGAATGTTAATTAATGTGCTTGATGACTGTGTTGAATCACTTAACTGCTTTCTGATTACTGTGTCATACTTACATGTGCTTGTTAACATACTAGTCTTGTGCAGTAAATTGACTAAATGGTCCTGAATGTTTTCCTAAGTATTGGGAATTAATTTTGTTACAAATAGTTACATAAAAGACGCTATACGGAACAACTTAGCACTTTAAAGAACCGTTATCTAACCGAACAACCGGACATTACCCGGGACACCAAAACTTTGCAAGAAACATTGTTGTATTATTTCTTGCCTAGTTATGATCCCCGTACACCATAACACCCACTAGAATATATACTAACTAAATATTTACCATCAAATTTACAATTAACCCCCCCCCACCCCCGATGATTTACGGCCCATGTAGGGGACCCCACCACAAGATTTGATTTCATATTTTATTTAGATATGTTGCTTGAGAATATGGCCAAGATATTGAAAGAAGATTATAAGTATGGAGCTTAAGATTTTAGTATCATTCCAAATCTTATCATATCTCACACCTTACTTCACTAGATCACCCCAACTCCCTCAGCTCCTCCCTCTCCTTTCGGCTCCCTCTCTAACCGCCACCATCACCACCTTGTCACCACCATACCACCATTTTTAAGCTTCATCCAAGTGCTAGAAGGTGATTCCTTGGAGCTTGAAGCTTGTGGATCACCAAGGAGTTCTCTTTCCTGCTTTCATCATCCATTCTCACCATCTTTTCTCTTGAAGTTCTTCCCTAGCTTTGAGCTTGTTGTAAGTCCTTGTTTAACCTTTGTTCACTTCTATTTTGAGTAGTTAAAAGATGTAGTATGAGGAATATCACAAGAACACTAAAAGGTTTAAACAAGAAACATGAACATAAAGCTTTACATAAAGATGAAACATAATGAAATATTGCTAGTATGATGTTGTTTGGTATATGTTGATGCTTGCTTAATGATTACTAGAAATATGATGTTGATCATCACATGGAACTTGTTAAATTATGATTAAAAACATGAGTTAACAAGTTAGGAGGTGATTAAGGGTTTACATAAAATGATCACCTTCACATTTAGACATGAACTTGAACATAAAATGATTTCTTGTAAAATAACAAACAAAGTGAACTAGTAATCTTGTAGATCCAAGACTTGTGAATGATTTTCCTAAAGGAACCAAGTTTGAAAAGGTGATTCTTGAAAAATCATGATTTTTAGTAAACCGACACCATTTTTAGTAACAAAATAAGTGTAGAAATATTTTTGGAACAAGAAGATGTGGTAAATAAATATTTTTGTAAAAAGTACCTACAAGTTGTAAACATCTAGAAATCCCGAGAAAGAGATTTTCACCAAAGTAAATACACTTCAGGAGGTAACTAAGACCACTAAATACCTTACCAAGTTACTACGCGTTTTTACGAAAACTCAAGTTCATGTTACTACGTAGAGTGCATTGTTTTTACACTTGGTGAATGTAATATTGTTTAGTGAATGATTATTGATTGTTGAATAATGTTTGGAAAAGAAAATGATATCCTTATTAGCATGGACACCTCCATTTACAAATGTTGGTGCATCCGTCTGTCGACTTCGTCTTGTATCGAGTCTTGTATAGAAATAGCTAGTTTAGGCTCGGAATCCAAGAAAATGAGTTTTAGGAGTGATTCCGCTTGAAATGACATCTTATCATTTCAAGCAAAACCACATATCATTCTGATTCCGCTCGAGTGTGTTAAAGGCTGATTTCGCTTGAGTGGTTATGTAGTGATTCCGCTTGAACTGAACATGTTATGTTCAAGCGGAATAAGATGCCTATAAATAGGTAACTTGGAGCGAAATCAGTATCGATTGTCTTTCGGTTTTCCACGAAGTGCTGCCGAAGTGTTATCGTGATTGTAAAAGGCATTTTTATCAATAATACAACAGTTTAAAGTGAATACGGCTGAAATAACACTGATTCATTAGTTTCCGCCTCTTGAATTGGTGAATTACTCTTCTGATCGACTCGTTCAGGACTGAAAACGATCCTACAAGTGGTATCAGAGCTCAGGAGGAAGAATTCTTGCCATTTCGGCTGTATTTTTTGTTTTTCTACACCTTCTTCTTCAAAATTAAAAATTTTTCACTGTAAAATTGGCTCAATTTTTCTCATAACACGCGCAATCATGTTTTGATAAATCCTTGAAAGTTTCAAAAGTAAAATCGAATTAAAACTTAATATTTTTGCTATTCTGCTTGAAATTTGATTCGATATAATGACGTCATTGTGATTTCGCTTGGAATTGATCCTTATTTCGCTTGAAAAGGTGGTGTGATTTCGCTCGAATACACTAATTTCGCTTGGATTTCGGGATTCCGCTTGAAAGTTTGGTTTAATTCCACTCGAAAAAAAGGTTCCGCTTGAGATTGTGTTTGATTCCGCTTGAATCAACCCGACTTCACTTAAAGGATTGATTCCGCTTGAACTTACTTTGTTGATTCCGCTTCAAAAGATAGTTTCGCTTGAAAGTGTTCTTGGTACTCCGCTTAAAACTTGAAAAGTTGTGAATTTTTGAAAATTGAACGATGGAGAATGAGTTTTATAATGCCTTTGCTGGTCCAATGAACATTACTCAAAGTGCATTGCTTGAAAATGAAATAGGGACATCACAAAAACCGCCTAAGCTTTTGGATATTGATGATTATAACGGTTGGTCCGAACATTTTGGTAACTGGGTTGAAGCTTATCATTTGGATGCTTGGGAACATACTGAAAAACCATATGAAAGGTTAACAAAGAACGGTAATCAGTTAACACCAATCAGAGAAATGAGTGCTGATGAGAAAAAGAAGTATAGAGATGAGAAATTGATGGTGAGTCTGTTACAGCAAGCGATTAAGGAGGACATCTTGATTTTGCTTCAACATGATGGAAGTGCTTATTCGATCTGGAATGAATTGGAAGCAAAATTTATGGGAAGTGATGATATGCTCAAGAACAAGATGTCACTTATGAAGAAAGAATTTGATTTATTTCGGGGTTTAAAATCAGAAAACACCAAGCAGATCATGGAAAGATATTGTAACTTGGTGAGAAATATGACGAAATTAGGCATAAAAAAGGATACAGATGAGATGATTGAAAAACTAGCAGATGCATTACCACATGATATTTGGGGAACTTATCTGATGATGTTGAGAAACAATAGAAAGGAATATAAAAAGTTAACATCAGGTGAGTTCATCAAACATCTTGAAGCTCAAGAGATGGAGCAGAGAAAGATGCTAGGATGAAGAACTATGATGGAGAACAAGATATCGGTTTATATTTCAAAAATGGTGTTAGTGAGAAGACAAATTTTTCTCCAAAGGTTGAAACTGCTTTTAATGCAAAAGGTTCTTCAGAAAATTCATCTCAGGGATCAAGCAGCACAACAGGATTTTCTTCATTTCCAACATATGATCCACAGTTCTCTACAACAAAGAGTGGCAAAGTTCTTCAATGCAACATTGCTTTAAAGCTTGAAAATGATCAGAATTATACTGAGGAAGTTGCTAAAAGTCACATGTCTTTGTTGGTGACGGTGCTTGAATCCTATGGAGGTTTAGTTGCAGGGAGGATCAGCAATCCAATGCTCACGAAGGAGGATTACGATCAAATTGATGCTGAGGAGATGGAACTGATGGATATAAAATGGTGTATGGCTAGTGTGTTGAGACGAGCTGAAAAGTTCAAACAAATTACAGGCAGAGATGATTTTCGCGAGGCACATGTTTCAACTTTAGGTTTTGATAAGTCTAAAGTTACTTGTTTTCGTTGCAGGGAAAAGGGGCATTTCAAGAGAGAGTGTACAAATCGTGAAGCAAGTGGAGCTCAAAATCCGGTCGGAAACAATGACTACTACAAAAAGGAGATTTATCATCAAGTTACACAACAGCCATATCAACAACAACAGGCTCAAACTGCACATGGCAGAAAAGAAATTGAAGATTCAAAGAGAGTGAGTTTGGTTAAACAGGGTAAAGATGGCGGATTCAGCTGGGATAAATACATTCCAATAGACAGTAAAGTGTGTTTAGCAGATCAAGATGATGAAAAATTGCTAGAAGGTTTCAGTTGGGACAATTTTTGCCCAGACAAAGAATTTATGGAGAAAGAGATGTTAAATGCTAAAGCGTTTATTGCTAATGCTTCTGATGTATATTGTGCGGAAAAATACAGGAAAATTAGGGAAGCAGAAGAGGAGAAATGGAGAAGAATTGAAGAAGAAGAAGAAGAAGAAGAAGAGGAAAGGAGGAAAGCAGAAGCTGAGAAAAAGAAGAAGAAAAGAGCAGAAGTAATTCAAGTGAGAATAGTCAAAGAAGTTCCAGAATTTGAGATCAAAGCTGATACTGAAGCAGTCAAAGTTCCTGAGAAGTGCATCAATTATGATTCTTTGATTAAACAAAACAATGAGTTGCTACACAACATTAAAAGGTTGAAAGAATCATATGATACATTGAACAGAGAAATGAACAAATACACCGAATCGAACAGTGAACAAGCTGTTGCAATGAATACACTCAAAGGAGCATACATGAGACAGCTTGACAATGTCGACTACTACACAGAGAAGTGTGCTGAGCTTGAATTGAAGTTGGCAACACAAAGAATTGAAACTGAAAAAGTTAACAATTTATTGAAAAGTTACTCATGTTCTACTTTTGTTGTTGATAGGATTTATCCGATTGTGGAAAGATTGAAGACGTTTGATGAAGAAAAGACATCAGAAGAAAAGAAGTCCGAGACAAAAGAAGATGATAAAGTGGAAATTTCTGGTAAGAAATCAAGTGTTGTCTACAATAGATGTCCGCCCCCGGTCGAAAATGGATATACTCCTCGAAATCCAAATTCCAAAAGAGTCAAAAAGGAAATTAACTTACAATGGGAGTCTGGGCCGTCGGATAACTTGCTAGAAAATATTTATGTCACGTTCATATCGTCCGACACTGATCATGAGTCAAAGTTGATAAAAAGTGTGGTCGATCAGGTGTTGGATAAAGATGACATTGAGGATTCAAAACTGGAGTCCAAATCCGAGTCAAAGTCGGAGTCTGATATGTCAAAGTCAACAATCAAAAAGGATAAACGGGTTTATGATAAGGAATTTTTGCTATCAAAATCTAATTTGAATGACGAACCGGTCAAAGTAGCATATACTTTGAAAGATTCTGACAAATTATATTCTGATGAAATTTTTCCAATAAGGAGTGTTAAAATTGAAATGATTCAAAAGGTATTCAAAATGACAGAAATTAATATTTCTGAAATAAAAGATTTAAATCTTTCTGGAAAACCTAAACAATACACTTCAAGAGATCAACAAAGAATTAACAAGAAAATGGGTTACAATTGTGGTTATAGTTTCCAAAAGAAACCAAACCATAATGGTAATTGCAAAAAGAAAGGTCTTGGATTTAATCAACAGAAAAATCATAAAAATGTAAAAGTTTATAAACCAAAAACTATGTTTGTTTCAGGAAAATCTTCAGAAGCTGAAAAGGGGCAAGTATTCAGGAAACAGACAAATCAAGAATTCCTTGCCAAGAAGCAAGAAGAAGTAAAGAGGAGTGTTGCTCAAAAGAAGATAGAAACGAGAACCTGTTTTCAGTGCAAAACTGCTGGTCATGTTGCTAGGAATTGTCCAAAACATTCAAACCAAAACAGGAAGTTTCTGAGAAATTGAAAGGAAAAATTGTTGAGAAAATCGAACCACCAACACACAAACTTAAAGTTTTTGAAAATTCAATTTATGAAGTTGGTGAGTGTTCGAAAAATGTTTTCAAAAAGAAGGAGAAACTTAACAATCAAATCTGGGTTGTTAAGCAATCAAAAGCAAGGTCTGGTGATGAATCTGATTCCATAAAATCAGAGGAGTCGCATGTTGTTGTCAAAGAAGAGAAGCAAGTTCCGCTAGTGGATGATGTGAATTTTCCACCACTAAATGCTAAAAAATTGAAATCTAAAATTGGGAAAGTTGAAATTTCAAACCAATTCTTTTCTATAAAGAAAGAATTGGATGTTGAAAAAGCCTTTAACCCCGCAATGAAAAATATTTTTGGAAAAATGATTGAGGGGAAGGCTAAAGGGGTAAAAGAGTTTTATCAATCAAAAAGGAAAGATGGAACCCCAAGTGAGAATGGACAAGTTACACCCAAGGCTGGTCAGGCTTGGGTGGATATATTCTTCGTTGAATAGAAACCTGACTTGCCGGAGCTCCCAAGTTGGTAATCGCGGAGCATGAATCGGCATCATTCTTGAAAATATTTCTTAAAATTTTAAATTGAGAAGTGTGAATTGTCGGAACTCCCAGGTTGGTAAGTGTGGAGTAGGAATCGGCACTTTCAAAATTCAACCAACAGATGGTAATTGGTTGAAAAGCATTATTACAAGTGTTTGATAATTGATCTTACAAGTGGTTAATCAAGGTCATTAAGTTGAACTTGATTTAACTATCTATTCAAAAGTTTTGGTAAACAAAGTGATGAAGTGACCCCAAACCTACAAGTGGTTGATAAACAAAACTTATTTTCTGGAAAAACCATTTTGATTAAAACAAACTTAAGTGTTTTCAAATCATAATGGGAAAATAGTTTGTTGTGAGGGGGAGTTCTGATTGTTTATGCCAAGTGGATGGAGAATATGAGGCGATTCAATATCAGTTGTCATGTTCTTGTACAGTTTGTTTTCAAATTTCCTTTAAATGTGTTTGAATTTTAGGGGGAGTAAAAATTTAAAAATTTTAGAAAATCCAAAAACATTAGAAAAATTGATAAAGCCAAAAACATGATAAAATGAAAATGAGTTTTTGTCGTATAAAAGAGGAAATGATAGTACATCAGTGGACTATCACAACATGCTAAAGAAATGGAAAGTTAAAAATGTGATAAACAATCTCACTGTGGATGTGCCAGTAGGTTTTTACACATTTAGTAGATTGTGACGAGATATAAATCTAAATTTCAAACTTGCTTATCTCGTGGGGAACATTTCTTGGATATATGGGTAACCCCAGAAATCTTGTTTGAAAGGTCCCTCTTCCTGAGATACTAGGTCTTTATACTTAGTGATATCTGGGGTATTATTCCGGGACTTCTGCTGAATGGAAGTTCTGACCTAGTCCCCGACTAATACTTTATGCAAATGCTTGAAACATAGCATCGCCCTCAGCAAATTGATGAAATAATAAAATTGATAATCATTGCTGTTGTACAAAAGATCCTCTAAAGGGGACACACCGAAAGTCAAACCGTCATCCCTCTGCTGAACGGAAGTTCTGACCTGAGCTCTCACGGTTTCGCATCTAATCCCTTACAGATATCATCTGTGGTATACTCACCTGTAAGACTGAATATTGGGATATGGATACGGGAGTATATTCAAGAGGTGGGACACGCGAATAAGTTTAAGTTTTTATGACATTAATTTCGTATCTCGGAACAGTTGAAATTTGTGCGAAAATTTAAATGGATTAGTATACTGATAATCTAGGTGAATTGTTTAGAACTTAAAATGAAATCAAGCTTAACGGTGTTGGTGATTTGTCTCAAAAACTGATATGATCCTCCTGCACGAACACTCAAAAATAGTGTCTGTAAATAGTGTCTTTCCTGCATTTATATTCATTCAAAAATCCAAAAAGATTTTAGTGTGTTTTAGCATAAACTTTTGAAAAATTCAAAAAAAGATTTTTGACATCTGATATTGAAAAGCTGACGTTCAAAATTCCAAGTGCTAAACTTGATGAACAGGTTTGGATGAAGAATGGACGAAAATGATTGTATTTTCCAAGAGATTTTCAGAAGATAAATCATTATTGAATGTTTCTTGCAAATGGTTTCTAAATTTTAAAAAGATTTAATCTTTGAGAAATATATGTGTTGGGTAGAGATTTGTGCAGGATAAGATCTAGGCAACGATCTTGAATCTTGTGATTTCCAGACTACGATTCCAGTACTTTGAGAGGGGGAGTCTGAAGGACAAAGTGACAACTTCTGATTCTAAGATTGCTGATGATAATGAAGTTTAACAATTCAACATTCGAGGGAGAGAAGTTTGGTGGTGATAGAGATTGAGTAAGGATGTTTACAATGGAGAATACTTCAGAGAGAAGCACGAAGACTGAAAAGACTGAAGGTTTGACAACCGAAGACTCGACACTGAAGACTCCGTCAACATCCGAGGGGGAGTTTGTTGGTGCATTCGTCTGTCGACTTCGTCTTGTATCGAGTCTTGTATAGAAATAGCTAGTTTAGGCTCGGAATCCAAGAAAATGAGTTTTAGGAGTGATTCCGCTTGAAATGACATCTTGTCATTTCAAGTGAAACCACATATCATTCTGATTCCGCTCGAGTTTGTTAAAGGCTGATTTCGCTTGATTGGTTATGTAGTGATTCCGCTTGAACTGAACATGTTATGTTCAAGCGGAATAAGATGCCTATAAATAGGTAACTTGGATCGAAATCTGTATTGATTGTATTCTGGTTTGCCACGAAGTGCTGCCGAAGTGTTGTCGTGATTGTAAAAGGCATTTTTATCAATAATACAACAGTTTAAAGTGAATACGGCTGAAATAACACTGATTCATTAGTTTCCGCCTCTTGAATTGGTGAATTACTCTTCTGACCGACTCGTTCGGGTCTGAAAACGATCCTACAACAAAGGAAACTCGGGCGAAATTTTCTAAAAATTCGAACACTTAGAAATTATTCTCCAAACAAGTGTTCACAAATACGTTTTAACTTTGTCTCTCAAAATAAACTTCGCCATGAGTTTTGTTACAAAAATACAAAGTATCGGAGGTTGATTGTTATAAGTAAAATGGTTAAATATATATTTAGAATATATATTTTATACTAGAACACTTGTGTGGATACTTGTTTATTTTGTGAGATAGTTATATTATTTTAGGGTAAAATAATATAACTTAACAAAGTACCTAGACATTAGAATTGTGTGGTACGTGATAGAGGCAATGAGTAGATAAACCGTACGCAGGATACGTGTTATGCATGAGAAACTGATTGTTATCTGTACCTTATTAGGACGTGCTTGATTTCTGATTATTAGAGTAACTAATCTAACCGAGCAAACCAAGGTGAGTTCACACACTTTCTAAGGCATGGGATTCCCGGTGGTTGGGAATGGGTTAAAGAATTAAAACGGAACCTACATATCCTCCTTGGGTAGGATATGTACCGCCATCCTCCATGGGTAGGATGGCAATATAAATCCTGCGTATACTCCTTGGGTAGAATACGCACGTTCGTCCTCCTTGGGTAGGACAACAACCTTAAAACTTACTAGACAAAACTCTATCATGAAGTCCCTCATTTTATATCGACTTAATCGCCGAGGACAATGGCGAGCAGGTCATTAGTTAATAGCGCTATTAGGTTTAACAAACCACACACCGTGCCAGTCGGACGGGCGTGTACTAATGGACTATGGCAAACTGTCAATGATGATAGACATTGACGTAGGGCACAACTTATTTTCGTTAGTAGTCGATATGGTAACGGTCTAGTGGTTCACATGGGGAAGCCCCCACCGATTATGGATATGGTTTGGGTAATAAAGAAGGAACTGGTTAATCATACTTTCAACTATGGGGTAACCCCCATGGCAAGTAAGCCAGCAAAAGACAAACCATGTTTTCGGCAACAACTTTAAACTAAACAACCAACCGTGAACTCACTCAACTTCGTTGTTGACTCGTTGTTACATGCCTTACAGGTCGTTAGATGCTTATGGAGCTTGCACGAGGAGGAGGTCGTTGTGGGATATGGACTGTTATGTCCCGTGCTTAATATTTGAACTTTATGAACTTATTGAACTTATGTTTTGGTCTCACGTCTTATGCTTCCGCTGTTTAATTTGAACTTGGTTAACTAGCTTTTGATCACCAATTATATTGTGTGGTTGGATTTTATCTATCTTAAATACATTGTTCAATATGATTGGTGGCTTGATCCTGGTCATGTCACGCCTCGAAGCGGTGATACTCCGCATGGTGAATTTTGGGGGTGTGACAGATTGGTATCAGAGCCATTGGTTATAGTGAACTTGGTTTTAAAAAGAGAAAAGCTTTTTGACAAAACCAGACTATAACCTGTACAGTGCTCAACGATCCACAACGACGCTTCGTTCCACGTGCAAGACTCGACACAATAGGTGCCATGATTTACGTTTATATCGTCGGTTAGATAGTTCACGCTGTGCATTACTTAACATGATAACTGCTATTTGAACTTTGTGTGCTTACTCTCTTCTGTCATCCCACGCTCACGCACTTTCGCGACACTTTTCTCACTTACGTTGCTTCGTTGTGAAGATCATGAACGGACGCGGAGGACGTATCAACCTAACTCAAGCCCAGTTGACGGCTTTGATCAATGAACGAGTTGCTGAGGCACTCGCAACAGCTCTAGCAGGAGGTATAACCTGCTATTTCGACCTATCCTAGGATGTTTAGATCCTACTCTCATAAACCAACCCTTGTGATAAACTTTGCCCTTCCTTACTCTCACGACAGGTCAACCTGCACAACCTCCTGTGTGCACGTTCAAAACATTCATGGATTCCCGACCTAGTACTTTCAGCGGCACAAAAGGAGCTGTAGGCCTTCTTCACTGGTTCGAGAAGCTTGAGTCTGTTTTTGAGATGTGTTAATGCCCTGAAGATCGTAGGGTGAAATTTGCTACTGGAACACTCGAAGGTGCTGCGTTAACATGGTGGAAAGCACAGGTACAACTGCTAGGGCTGGCGGTTGCTAATGCCACCCCATGGAACGACTTCAAGGAACTGATCAAGGAAGAGTACTGTAGTCGTGACAACATCCACAAGCTAGAGGTGGAGCTTTTCAATTTGAAGATGACAGGGTCTGAAATCAAGGCATACACAAAAAGATCGAACGAATTAGCTATCTTGTGTCCTACTATGGTGGATCCTCCTATCAAGCGTATCGAGCTGTACCTTAAGGGTTTGATGCCAGAAATTCAAAGCCACGTGACCTCAGCTAATCTTGGCACCATTCAGCAAAACATCCGGTTGGCTTATCGTCTCACTGATCAGGCAGTTGAGCAGAACAAGCTGCCCAAGCATATTGGCGCTACTACTACTGATGCTCCCAATGACAACAAGCGTAAGCGGGATGGAAATTCGAGCAAGGGTTCCACTTCAGTTCAGTCTCAGTCCCAGCAGCGAAAGATTGATGACTACCAGAGTCCTTGTCAGCAATCTTCTAGTAGTCAAGGACAGGGTGGATACCGAGGGAACCACCCCAAGTGCAACCGGTGCAACAAGCATCATAGCGGGCAGTGCTACAAGGGTCGCTGTCTGAGATGTAACAAACTGGGTCATGAAGCCAAGGATGGCAGGAACCCACGTCCTGCGAATCAGAATCGTCAACAGCAACAACAAGCTCCACAGAACCACCAGCAGCAACAACAGCAGGGCAATAAAGGATGCTTTCAGTGTGGCGGTGAAGGCCACTTTAAGAGGAATTGTCCTTAGCTGAACTAGAATCAGAACAACAACAACCAAGGAAACAGGAACAACAATGGAGGTAAAAATGGAGGCAACAACGGGGGTAACAATAATGGCAATGGAGCCCGAGGTCATGCCTTCGTCATTGTTCAGGGTGATGCAAGGAACGATCCCAACGTTGTGACGGGTAAGTTTCTTCTGGACGACTTCTTTGTTGATGTTTTATTTGATTCGGGTGCCGATACTAGTTATGTGTCCTTAAAAGTTAGCCAAATGCTTAAGCGCACTCCAGCACTTCTGAACACCAAACACACAGTAGAACTAGCAAACGGTAAAAGTCTTAAAGCCACACACATAGTTAAGGGCTGTAATCTCGTCCTAGCTGGTCAGACCTTCTCTATCGATCTTATTCCTATCGTTCTAGGTAGTTTCGACGTTGTTATTGGGATGGATTGGTTATCTCATCAGCAAGCTGAAATTCTTTGCAACGAGAGGATTGTCCGCATCCCTCGTTCTGGTAAAGAACCCCTCGTAATTCGTGACGACAAGAGTGGTGCTGTTGTGGGCATCATCTCTTTCCTTAAGGCCCAGAAGTGGTTGTGAAAGGGCCACACTGCTATTCTAGCCCTCGTTTCTGATACATCCTCGGAAGAAAGGAAGTTAGAAGACATACCTATTATGTGCGACTTTCCTGAGGTATTTCCTGAGGAATTACCTGGTCTTCCGCCTCATCGTCAAGTTGAATTTCAAATCGAGCTCGCTCCTGGAGCACCGCCCATAGCTCGAGCACCTTATCGTCTAGCTCCATCAGAACTTGAAGAACTGTCCACGCAACTACAAGAACTCTTGGATAAGGGTTTCGTACGTCCTAGCTCTTCGCCTTGGGGAGCTCTAGTGTTATTCGTGAAGAAGAAAGACGGTACCTTTAGAATGTGTATTGACTACCGCGAACTCAACAAGGTGACCGTGAAGAATCGTTATCCTCTCCCACGCATTGATGACCTATTCGACCAGCTGCAAGGGTTGAGCTTCTACTCTAAGATTGAATTAAGATCGGGCTACCATCAACTGAGAGTCCGACGAGGATGTCTCTAAAACAGCATTCAGGACTCGTTATGGGCATTACGGGTTTCTGGTTATGCCTTTTGGATTGACGAATGCACCTGCAGTCTTCATGGATCGCGTGAACAGAGTGTGCAAGCCTTACCAAGATAAGTTTGTCATTGTATTCATCGGCGACATCCTGATCTATTCTAAGAGTCAGGAGGAACACGAGCAACATCTGAGGCTTATTTTGGAACTCCTTCGAACCGAGCAGTTGTATGCCAAATTTTCGAAATGTGACTTTGGCTTCGTGAAGTCCACTCTCTAGGCCACGTGGTAAACAAGGATGGGATTCATGTTGATCCATCCAAGGTTGACTCGATCAAGAACTGGCCTGTACCCCGTACACCAACAGAATTCCGCCAATTCTTGGGTTTGGCAGGATACTACAGAAGGTTCATCAAGGATTTCTCCAAGATTGTGCTACCTCTCACCTCACTGACTCAGAAGGGTGTCACCTATCATTGGGGTGATGCACAGGAGTCCGCATTTCAACACTTAAAAGACAGACTTTGTAGCACACCTATCCTCTCATTACCTGAAGGCACAAATGATTTTGTGGTTTACTGTGACGCTTCCATCCAAGGACTTGGTTGCGTGTTGATGCAACGTGACAAGGTCATTGCCTACGCATCACCCCAACTTAAAGTTCACGAAAGGAACTACACTTCGCATGACTTGGAATTGGGAGCAGTTGTTTTCGCACTTAAGATATGGAGACATTACCTGTACGGTACCAAGTGCACCATTTACACCGATCACAGGAGTCTCAAACATATATTCAAGCAAAAGGAATTAAACATGCGACAACGTCGTTGGGTCGAACTCTTGAATGGTTATGAATGTGCGATCAAGTATCATCCAGGCAAAGCCAATGTTGTGGCCGACGCCCTCAGTCGAAAGGATACTATACCAAAGCGTTTACGTGCGTTACAACTTACCATCCAATCTAGTCTTCCTACTCAGATACGAAATGCTCAGGTCGAAGCATTGAAAGCAGAGAACATCAGGGCTGAGTCCTTACGAGGATCGAGATAGTGGCTAGAACAAAAGGAAGACGACACCTACTATGTAACAGGGCGCATCTGGGTCCCACTTTACGGAAACTTACGCGAACTTGTGATGGATGAAGCACACAAGTCTCGTTACTTAGTACATCCTAGTTCGGATAAGATGTACCACGACCTAAAGGCTACATACTGGTGGCCTGGTATGAAAGCCGACATAGCAACCTACGTCAGTAAATGCTTGGCTTGTGCTAGAGTCAAGACTGAATATCAGAAACCATCAGGCCTACTCCAACAACCAGAGATCCCGACATGGAAATGGGAGCAAATTTCCATGGATTTCGTTACTGGCCTGCCTAGATCCCAGCGCGGAAATGACACTATTTGGGTGATAGTGGATCGATTAACCAAGTCTGCACATTTTCCCGCTATCAAGGAAACGGATAAGTTTTCTACTCTAGCAGACGTATACCTAAAGGAAGTAGTATCAAGGCATGGAGTGCCAACCTCCATCATTTCTGATCGTGATTCGCGTTTTACATCCGAATTGTGGCAAGCTATGCATAAGTCCTTTGGTTCTCGATTAGACATGAGCACGGCATATCATCCACAGACGGATAGGCAATCTGAATGCACCATCCAAACCCTTGAAGACATGCTTAGGGCTTGTGTAATAGATTTTGGTAATGGCTGGGAAAAACATCTCCAGTTAGTGGAGTTTTCGTATAACAACAGTTACCACACCAGTATCCAGGCCGCTCCGTTCGAGGCATTGTACGGACGGAAGTGTCGATCACCTCTCTGTTGGGCAGAGGTTGGCGACAGTCAAATCACTGGCCTAGAACTCGTAGTGGATACAACCGAGAGGATTGCTCAGATACGACAACGAATGGCGGCAGCTCGTGACCGTCAGAAAAGCTATGCCGATAAGCGAAGGAAACCACTCGAGTTCCAGGTTGGGGATCGAGTGCTACTTAAAGTCTCACCTCGGAAGGGTGTAGTTCGTTTTGGCATACGAGGCAAACTCAATCCGCGTTATATCGGACCGTTCGAAATCATTGAGAAAATTGGCAAAGTCACTTAAAAGTTGAATCTACCTGAAGAACTCAGCGGAGTTCACAACGTATTCCACGTGTCAAATCTGAAAAAGTGTCTGTCAGATGAGACCCTCATAGTTCCCTTAAAGGAGCTCACTATCGGCGACCAGCTGCGATTCGTCTAGGAACCAGTAGAGATTACTGATCTGGAGGTTAAGGTTCTCAAGCGTACCAGGATACCTCTTGTTCGAGTTCGTTGGGATTCCTGTCGTGGCCCAGAGTATACATGGGAACGAGAAGATCAAATGAAACTAAAGTATCCCTAGTTATTTAAGAAAAGTGCAACCATTACTGAGGCTGAAGCTACTGCGGAATTTTGGGACGAAATTCCAAACCAACGGGGGGGATAATGTGACACCCCAGGAAAACCAGGAAACCACGCAACTTAACTAGCTTCCTCAGTAACCACGTGCTAAATTTCAGGACGAAATTCCCTTAAGCGGGGGAGAATGTGACAACCCTCATAATTACATGCATCCGTACGATTTATTAATGTTAATTAAAGTGCTTGATGACTGTGTTGAATTACTTAACTGCTTTCTGATTTCTGCGTCATACTTACATGTGCTTGTTAACATACTAGTCTTGTGCAGTAAATTGACTAAATGGTCCTAAATGTTTTCCTATGTGTTGGGAATTAATTGTGTTACAAATAGTTACAAAAAAGACACTATACAGAATAACTTAGCACTTTAATGAACCGGTATCTAACCGAACAACCGGACATTACCCCGGGACACCAAAACTTTGCCAGAAACATTGTTGTATTATTTCATGGCTAGTTATGATCCTCGTACACCATAAAACCCACTAGAATATCTACTAACTAACATATGTAACCATATACTTGAAATTGAATTACTAACTAACTATTTACCATCAAAATTACAATTAACCCCCAACCCCCCTTTGATGATTTACTGCCCATGTAGGGGACCCACCACAAGATTTGATTTCATATTTTATTTAGATATGTTGCTTGAGAATATGGCCAAGATATTGTAAGAAGATTATAAGTATGGAGCTTGAGATTTTTGTATCATTCCAAATCTTATCATATCTCACACCTTACTTCACTAGATCACCCCAACTCCCTCAACTCCTCCCTCTCCTCTCGGCTCCCTCTCTAACCGCCATCATCACCACCTTGTCACCACCACACCACCATTTTTAAGCTTCATCCAAGTGCTAGAAGGTGATTCCTTGGAGCTTGAAGCTTGTGGATCACCAAGGAGTTCTCTTGCTTGCTTTCATTATCCATTTTCACCATCTTTTCTCTTGAAGTTCTTCCCTAGCTTTGAGCTAGTTGTATGTTCTTGTTTATCCTTTGTTCACTTCTATTTTGAGTAGTTAAAAGATGTAGTATGAGGAATATCACAAGAACACTAAATGGTTTAAACAAGAAACATGAACATAAAGCTTTACATAAAGATGAAACATAATGAAATATTGCTAGTATGATGTTGTTTGGTATATGTTGATGCTTGCTTGATGATTACTAGAAATATGATGCTGATCATCACATGGAACTTGTTAAATTATGATTAAAAACATGAGTTAACAAGTTAGGAGGTGATTAAGGGTTTACATAAAATGATCACCTTCACATTTAGACATGAACTTGAACATAAAATGATTTCTTGTAAAATAACAAACAAAGTGAGCTAGTAATCTTGTAGATCCAAGACTTGTGAATGATTTTCCTAAAGGAACCAAGTTTGAAAAGGTGATTCTTGAAAGATCATGATTTTTAGTAAACCTACACTATTTTTAGTAGCAAAATAAGTGTAGAAATATTTTTGGAACAAGAAGATGTGGTAAATAAATATTTTTGTAAAAAGTACCTACAAGTTGTAAACATCTAGAAATCCCGAGAAAGAGATTTTCACAAAAGTAAATACACTTCGGGAGGTAACTAGGACCACTAAATACCTTACCAAGTTACTACGCGTTTTTACGAAAACTCAAGTTCGTGTTACTACGTAGAGTGCATTGTTTTTACACTTGGTGAATGTAATATTGTTTAGTAAATGATTTTTGATTGTTGAATAATGTTTGGAAAAGAAAATGATATGCTTATTAGCATGGACACCTCCATTTACAAAGGAAACTCCGGCGAAATTTTCTAAAAATTCCAACACTTAGAAATTATTCTCCTAACAAGTGTTCACAAATACGTTTTAACTTTGTTTCTCAAAATAAACTTCGCCATGAGTTTTGTTACAAAAATACAAAGTATCGGAGGTTGATTTTTACAAGTAAAATGGTTAAATATATATATTTAGAATATATATTTTATACTAGAACACTTGTGTGGATACTTGTTTATTTTGTGAGATAGTTATATTATTTTAGGGTAAAATAATATAACTAAACAAAGTACCTAGACATTAGAATTGTGTGGTACGTGATAGCAGCAATGAGTAGATAAACCGTACGTAGGATATGTGTTATGCATGAGAAACTGATTGTTATCTGTACCTTATTAGGACGTGCTTGATTTCTGATTATTAGAGTAACTAATCTAACCGAGCAAACCAAGGTGAGTTCACACACTTTCTAAGGCATGGGATTCCTAGTGGTTGGGAATGGGTTAGAGAATTAAAACGGAACCTACATATCCTCTTTGGGTAGGATATGTACCGCCATCCTCCATGGGTAGGATGCCAATATAAATCCTACGTATACTCCTTGGGTAGAATACGTACGTTCGTCCTCCTTGGGTAGGACAACAACCTTAAAACTTACTAGACAAAACTCTATCATGAAGTCCCTCATTTTATATCGACTTAATCGCCGAGGCCAATGGCGAGCGGGTCATTAGTTAATAGCGCTATTAGGTTTAACAAACCTCACACCATGCCAGTCGGACGGGCGTGTACTAATGGACTATTGTTAGTGCACTGAATGTCTGTTGACTGCGCTTGTATAGAGTCTTAGGTCTAGATAGGTTGTACGGAGTTGAATATCAGAAATTAGGGTCTTAGATGCTAATTTCGCTCCAGATGACACTTGTGTCATTCTGAGCGAAATCAGATAGCTTGTTATTTCGCTCATGTGCACATTAGAGTAGGTTTCTCTCATATGTACATAGTTACTAAGGGGTTTCGCTCCAAGGTACCTGGTGGTTTCGCTTATTCGATCACATGGGGTTTCGCTCCTGCAGTTTGGAGCGAAATCAGTCCATCTATATAAACCCATGTGTGATTTCATTCTGTATCCATTGGAGCGAAATCAGGTCATGCTATAGGTGTCGAAACTCTGTCAAAATCTATACAGAAAGCAGTAATATAAGAGGAAATTAAGAGGAAAAGTTGTTGTTACTTTGTCTACACTGATTCCGCCTTTGTACATAGAGATGAGATGCCTTAACTGACTATTCAGGGTCATACAACGGTCCAACAAGTGGTATCAGAGCTCAGGACGAGGAGTTCATACTACTACAGCTTGATTCTACCAGATTCTCTTACTTCTACTCACTTCTTCTCATACTTTTCTGATTTGAACTGGTTCCTACGGTTGAAATGGACTAATTTTCGAGTATAACGTGTAAAACACAGAAATAACAAATCCTAGAAAGAATCAGGTTAAAATTCGGACTAAAAATGGTGAAAATTAGCTAAAAACCTGATTTCGCTTTTATGGTCATCGAAGAGGTTTCGCCCCAAAAAGCTGATTTCGCTCGAAAAATTCTTGGACATTTGAAGCGAAATACTTGATTTCGCTCATAAGGACATAAATTTTCTGATTTCGCTCTTAGAGAAATCCTGATTTCGCTCATAGGAACTTAATTTTTTTGATTTCGCTCGTGTGGTACATTTTTGATTTCGCTCGAAATCAGTATATCCCTGATTTCGCTCAAAGTACATTCTGTTGATTTCGCTCATAGGTGATTTCGCTCGAAATCACTGTTTTTCAAAATTTCGAAAATTTTTCTAAGTGTTTGCTGATTTGTCAGGTACATTCACGATGGATGACATTTTTCATGAACCCGTTTAGCGACATGTATGCATTTTCTGGAAATTCGGGAGATGATACATCTACAAGCAACAACAATGAGAACACGCCAAATGCTAAGAAGAAATTATCGGATGCTTTGGAGGTTGAAAGTGCATTCGGAACATACAATAAACCACCGAAGCTGATGGCTATCGAGGAGTATAGTCGGTGGGCAAAGAAATTCGAAGATTAATTGATGGCTTTTGCGTTTCCGAGCTGGAAGAGTCTCAAAAATGGATATCATGGCGGAGGCAAAAAGGGTGAAACTTTATCATCAGCTGAGGAAATAGAATCGTTTGTAGCTGAGCAGAAATATGTTGCGTTGCTATTTCAATCTGTTCGTGAAGATATAATCTCTCTGATCGAATACTCTAGTTCTAAAGATCTCTGGGATAAACTAGAAAAGAAATGTTTAGGAAGTACTGAAATCGTGAAAAACAAAAAGAAACTTCTTAGGAAAGAATTTGATTTGTTTGGGTGTTTAAAGAATGAATCAGTTTCAAAAATGATCGAGAGGTTTGGGCACCTGATGCTGGAACTAGCTAGACATGGAATTAAGTTTCCTAAAGATGAGCTAGTAGACAAATTGTTCGATTCATTGCTAGACGAGATGGATTGGCAATATTATGCGATGATGCTGAAAAACACTATCAAAGCCCCAGAAGTGTTGACTGTAGATTTGCTGATTGAGAAACTCGAGAGTCACGAGTTGGAATTGAAGAAGACATTCAAAGTCAATCACTCATCATACCAGCAGAACTTGAATTTGTATTATCCAAAGAGCATGATGCCAAAACAACATCTCCTAAAACTGCGTATCTGCTGAGAATGTCTCCACAACGAAAAAAGAAAGTCAAAGCAGTGGTTGTCACAGTGGATATCACAGTGGGTCTTCATCAAATTCTAACCAGTCTGATACAAAGAATTTGTTTCATTGCAACATCGCTGTAGACATGAAGAACGCTCAGAACTTCAGTGAGGAGTCGGCTAAGCAACAGATGGTTTTCCTAGCATTGGTTTTGGAATCGTATGAAAGCCTTGTAGCTGGGAAGATAGGCAACACCAACTTAACAAAAGAGGATTATGATCAAATAGATCCTGAAGAAATGGAACTGATTGACATAAGGTGGTGCATGGCCAGTGCTGTTCGTCGAGCTCAGCGTTTCATGGAAATAACTGGCAGAAAGTCAATTGGTGGACCATCTACCAAGTTGGGGTTTGACAAGTCCAAGGTGGCATGCTTCAAGTGTAAGCAAAAAGGTCACTTCAAACGTGAATGCAGAAACGCATATGCTGATGAGTCTGAGAACCCGTTCAGGGAAGATTACTACAAGAAGGCGATATATCATCAAAACAAATCGGAGCCGCCAAGAATGAAGCAGATTGAAGAGAATAAAGAAAAATCTAAAGCTCTTGCGGTGATTTATGATGATGAGGGTTATGACTGGAGTGAGCTGTTACCGGAGGAAGATGCGGCTGGTTACGCTTTCATGGCAAAAACAGAGCCTATTCCCTGGAAAGATAATAGAACTGAAGAACAGAAGTATAATCACAGAAGATTGTTGGCCACAAACAGATTGATTAGACTATCTGGTATCTATTCCGAAGCGAAAAGAGCAAACAGATGGGATCCAAACAGGGAATGTTATCTTGATCCATATGGAAACATTGCCATTGATCATAACACTCTTGACATAGAAGCCATAATCAAGGAGTTTAAAGATGATGATGATGATTATTGGCAGAATAAATGGTGGGGAACTACAGACGAGAAAGAAAAAGAAGAGAAAGAGAAGAAGGAGAAAGAAGAGAAACAGAAGTCAAAGAAAGTTGATACTGGAATCATTGACATTACTCAGGAGTTGAATGCTGAAAATCTTGGAAAGATGGCTGCCAAGGTGCTGGCAGCTAAGGCCATTGAGGTAGATTCTAAATCCGTCTCTGAGTCTAAAAGCCAGGTCAGTTCAAACACGTCAACGACTGAATCAGGTAAGAAAGTCAATGGGGATGTTGATTGCAAAAATTGCATCAAAGAATGCAAATTTTGTAACACAGTCACGTATCTCAACGGTAAGAAAGTTGATGATCTAATTGCGAAGGTCAGAAACGTTGAGGATCAAATTCTTGATCGTGACAAGATGGTTAAAGCTTCAACTGAACGGATAAAAGAATTAACTAACAAAATTGAAAATGATAAAACTGATCATGAGAGGATTAGACAAGAAAATGAAAAGTTAGTTCATGAAAACCGTCAAATCACTGAAAAATTTGAGAAGCTTAAAACCATAATGAAAGATAATAATGATCGAAACGGTAAAACTTATAAAGAAAATGTTCAACTAAAAGTCGTGCTTAGGGTAAAAGAAGAATCAATCAACCAACAACTGGATGAAATCGCTAAACTGAAACTTAAAGTTCAAGAGGCTGAAATTGAAAATGAGCGAATCCAGTTGAAGCTTAAGAGTTACAACTCCGCTAGCTTTGTTTTGCAACACATTGTTCCCAAACCCATCGGGAAAAATAAAGCAGGCGAAGATGTGTACTCAGTTGGAACTGGGGTGGGTTTTCATCAAGTTCCACCACCATTTCTTGACAATTATTCGAAAAAGCAATCTGGGTTGGTTGAAATCGAGGAAGAGAATGAAGTTAAACTTCCGGAGAACATTGATGTTACTTTTACATCATTTGATGATAGTGTTCAGACAGAGATTGTTAAGAGTACAGCTGAAAGTGTTTTGATATCTGATTTAGCTGAAGATGATGGATGTTTTCTGGACAAATACATTCCGAAACAAAAGTCCAAAAACAACTTAAATGATGAACCTACTCTTGTCATGTACAAGATGTCGGGATCTGATAAGTTGTATTCGGATTCAGAGTTTCCAATTGAGAATGTGAATGTGAAAAAGTTAACAAATGTTTTCAAGTTGGTTGAAGTTGAATTGTCAGAAGTGAATAGTTTGAGTCAAACAAAGAGAGAAATGAACTTTGAAAAAGATAAATCATACTACAAGAAACCTGTTGTTCCACCACGTTTTTATAATAACAAGAATCGAAACAATTGGTCGGGTGGTTATCAGGGTGGTAAGAATTATCAGAGAGGAAATGTTCAAAACAAAAGGTTTGTTGAAAAGAAAAAGTTTGTGAACAGTTCGAGTTCACTTGCTGATGAAGAGAAAGAGATTTTTTCAAAATCGAATGAAGAGTTCTTTGAGAAGAGGGCTTCACAATCTCAGTCTGAAGGCACGAGTCAGGTAACTGATACTCAAACATGCTTCAGGTGCAATCAAGTTGGTCACATTGCACGAAAGTGTACCAACGTGAAGCCTAAGACTGAAGCTGTGAAGATTCAAAAGAAGAAAATTGACGAGAAGGGTAAAGCACCAATGGTTGTTGAGAATAAGAGTGTGAAAAATGACAACACCAAAGTGAAAAATGAACCCGTAAAGAAAGTGGTAACTAAAAATGACAAATTTTACAAACGGGTAGCATTATCTCAACAAGTTTGGAAACCTAAAACTGAGAAAAAGATTTCACCTTCTGAGGATTCAATTCCCATTGATTATGATGAAAATTTTCCACCTCTGAAGGCTGAAAACTTTAAAATTCAAGTTGCGAGAGTTAAAAGTGTCAAGGTCACACCCAAGACTGATGAGGCTTGGGTGGACACAATGGTTGACTAAGCAGTTTGAATTGCCGGAGCTTCCTTGATCGCGAAGCATGAATTGGCATCTTTATTGAAGTGTTTAAATCATGTTGTGATATGTGCAGGATCTTCCGAGATTAGTTTCACGCTGGATTATGGACAGTGGAGCGTCTCGACATATGACAGGGAAGACTGCATTGTTATATGATGTGAAGAATATCAATGGAGGTTATGTTGGTTTCGCGGGTATTCAAGGAGGAAGGATTATTGGTGAAGGAACGTTATCCAATGGGATTGTGACGTTTGAGAGAGTTAACTACATTGCTGAGCTGGAAAACAATCTGCTGAGTATCTCGCAGATTTGTGACAGGATGTATACCACTCACTTCACTGATAAAGAATGTTTGATCTTGAAGCCAGGATTTGTTATCCCTGAGGAATGGATTATCATGAGGGCACCAAGAGTTAATGATCTGTACGTGTTAGATATGAGCGTAGCTACTACAACCACGGGTCAGGCTCATTGTTTCGTGTCCAGAGCAACTGAAAAAGAATCGAGATTGTGGCACCGGAAGATGGGACATACACATCTTAGAAAAATGAATCACTTGGTGCAAAATGATTTGGTTACAGGAGTTCATGTCAAAGGTTTTCATCTGGAAGGGGAGTGCATTAGTTGTGTTAAAGGCAAGCAGAAGAAAAAGTCACACCCTACAAAGCAAGTCAATTCAGTCTCAAGACCCCTGGAGAGCCTTCACATGGATTTGTTTGGTCCAGTGAATGTCAAGAGTATTACGGGAGATAAATATTGTCTTTTGGTTACTGATGATTATTCCAGATTTTTGTGGGTTTCTTTCTTGAAGACGAAACGTTTGACAGTTTGATGGCGTTGTTCAAAAGAATTGAGAATCTGTACCAAAGGCGTATCAAAAGAATTCGAAGTGATAATGGTACTGAATTCAAGAACAGCAAGATGGAAGAATTTTGTGATGAAAAAGGTATTTTGCATGAGTTTAGTGCTCCGTACACTCCGCAGCAGAATGGAGTCGCAGAACGCAAAAACCGGACACTAATCGAGATGACTAGAACTATGCTCGCAGATTCAAAGTTACCGATAAATTTTTGGGCTGAAGCTGTTTCCGCCGCATGCTACACACTCAACAGAGTTCTCACTGTCAAGAAGTTCAACAAAACATGCTTTGAGCTGATCAATAATCGCAAACCGAATTTGAAGTATCTAGAACCGTTCGGGTCACCCTGTACTGTTATAGAGCCTTTTGGAAAGTTTGGTCCGAAGTGCATTGAGGGTATATTTGTTGGATATTTCAAGTCCTTCGCGACGTGTCTTCGTTCCAAATGAGAAGCAGATTATTGAAGCTGCAAATGTTGAATGTCAAGGTTATACTATGCCGCCACAAAATCCAGGAGATTCATGGAGATATCATTATGACAAATTGTGGGATTCGTTTGACATGACAGAAGAAGAAGAAGAAGATTTCTTTGATGAATTGGATATTTTGCGTGAGTATGAGTCACAGCAAAGGTTCCCAGCTGAGTATTCAAGGCGACCACGGGAAACTTGGAATGACGATGAAGCAGGTCCTAGCAATGCTGGTGAACACGATGATGTCCAACGGAATGAAGTTGCTCAAGATAATCAGACGGTTGAGAATGATAATCAAGATTCTGAGAACATGCCGATATTTGATCGAGGAGATTCAGATTCTGAGGGGGAGCAGATTCATGATTCAAGTCAAATAAACCAAATTGGTGAACAAGGTGCAGATCAAAATGTTACTAATCTGGAAGGCGATGTGGATGTTCTAAGCGAAGCAATGACGCAACTCTTTCATATCATCCAGAGGAGTTGATCATAGGAGAATTGCAATCGGGCGTTCACACGAGAGTCAAATCGACCAGGGCTTAACATGTTTTTATTCTATAGTAGCACCTTTACAAACTGATTTCTCAATAAGTTGTTTTATCTCGCAGATCGAACCGAGAACGTATAAAGAGGCGCTTACTGAAGACTCTTGGGTCATTGCGATGCAAGAAGAGTTAAGTCAGTTTGAAAAGTTGGGAGTGTGGATGTTAGTTGATTTGCCGGATGGTCACAGAAAAATCAATATGAAATGGGTATTTAAGTGTAAAAGAGACGAAAGAGGAGTTGTTGTAAGGAACAAAGCTCGACTCGTTGTTCAGGGCTTTAGTCAACAGGAGGGGATTGATTTTACTGAAGTGTATGCTCCTGTGGCACGACTAGAGGCAATCAGAATTTTCCTTGCATTTGCGTCTTGGAAGAACTTCAAAGTTTATCAGCTAGATGTAAAATCAGCGTTTCTTTATGGGAAGGTTAAAGAGGAGGTTTATGTCGGTCAGCCGCCGGGCTTTACCGATACGATCCACAAGAACAAAGTCTACTTATTGGACAAAGCGTTGTATGGTTTACACCAGGCCCCGAGAGCCTGGTACGAGTCTTTGTCTCAACACCTACTAGCCAACAGCTTCATACGTGGAAAAGTGGATGCCGCTCTCTTCACTAAAGAGGTCGACGGACATCTTCTAATAGTTCAGATTTATGTGGACGATATAATCTTTGGGTCGACGAATGCGAATCTGTGCAAAGATTTCGAACAGGTGATGAAGCAAAAATTCGAAATGTCATCAATGGGGGAGATGAAATTCTTTCTGGGACTACAAATTGAACAACTACCTGAGGGAATTTTCATTCACCAGACGAAGTACGTGCATGATATTCTAGAGAAATTTGGAATGTCAAGTTCTACTCCAGCTGCTACCCCACTTGCAACAAATCATGGGATTCACCCAGATCTCACCGGAGACAGGGCTGATGAAACGTTCTACCGTTCTATGATAGGTTCTTTGATGTACCTAACTGCTTCACGTCCTGATATCATGTACCCAACGTGCCTCGCAGCAAGATATCAATCTAACCCGAGGGCTTCGCACATGATTATTGTGAAGAGGATATTACGCTACCTGAAGGGAACTCCTACATTGGGGTTGTGGTATCCTAGAATAGGCGACTTTACGCTAGAAGGGTATTCCGGCTCGGATTTCGGATGCTGCAAAGTCAATTCAAAATCAACAACTGCAGGATGCCAGTTCTTTGGACCTAGATTGGTTACCTAACAGTGTAAGAAACAAACGTCTGTGGCATTATCTACATGTGAAGCAGAGTACGTTTCTGCTAGCAGTTGCTGCTCTCAGATCCTGTGGATACAGCAACAGATGCGCGACTACGGTTTGTAATTTCATAACACACCTCTTTTTGTTAATAATGAGGCCGCAATTAATATAACAAAGAATCCAGTACATCACGCTAAAACTAAACATATACAAATTCGTCATCACTTTATTCGTGATTGTTTCGAGAAAAAGTTGATACGAATTGAGAAAATCCACACTGACGAACAGAAACCTGATTTACATACCAAAGCTTTTGATAAAACACGGTTTAAATATCTGTTAAAATTGAACGGTATGAAGCTTCTTTCGGTGTCGGATGGCATAATTGGCGTTGATGAGAGTACTGTTGCGGATGAAGATGAGAAACAATCTGCAATGGTTTGTCGATTTTTTACTTGTTTTGGTATTTAGGGGGAGTAGATATATTTTTAGAAAAATACAAAAACAGTAAAAAATGCAAAAATCCAAAAACAATAGAAAATTGAAAAAGAGCTTGTGTAAAAAGGGAAAATGATAGTACATCGGCTAGACAGTTACAGTATGCTAAAGAATTGTAAAGTTTAAAATGAGTTAAACAGTCTCGCTGATGATGTGTCGATAGGTTTTCGCACATTTAGTAGATTTATTCGGGATATAAACCTAAAATTTCGAACTTGCGTAATTCGTGGAGAACACTACTTGGATATATAGGTAACCCCTGAAATCTCGTTTGAAAGGTCCCTTATTCTAAGATACTAGGTCTTTATACTCAGTGATATCTGGGGTATTATTCCGGGACTTCTGCTGAATGGAAGTTCTGACCTAGTCCCCGAATAATACTTTCCGCATTGCTTGAAATATAGCAACCCCCCTCAGCATAAAAACGATGAAACATTGCAAAATGCTAATCGTGTGCTGTTGTAACTAAAAGATCCTCTAAAGGGGACACACCGAAAAGTCGAAGCCGTCATCTCTCTGCGTATACGGAAGTATCGACCTGAGCTCTCACGGCCCTCGCATTTAACCCCTGACTGATATCATCTGTGGTATACTCACCTGTAAGACTGAATATTTCGGATTCTGGATATGGGAGTATATTCAAGAGGTGGGACACATGAATGAGCTAAGTTCATAAGACATCTAATTCGTATCCTGAGTAAATTGAAATTTGTGTGAGAATTTAAGATGGATCAGTATATCGACAATCGACGTGAATTGTTTAAGTCTGAGTATGAAATGAAGCTTAACGATACTTATAATTTGTTTGAAAAGCTGATATGATTCCCTGACACGCTCACCAAAAATATGTTTGTAAATAGTTTAATTTCTTTATTCTCTGCAATTTAAGTTTCTGTATTTCATTTCTTAGTTTAGAACACTTTGTTAAAATCCAAAAAGATTTTATTTCTGCTTTATTTTTGGCAAACCAAAGTGGAGAGTTAATCGTTGGATTCTCAAAGATTGAAGCAGATGTAGGAAAAGTTCTGAGCTGAAGAATGAGGAAAGCTTACTTTGACAGAGTTTGGGTGATTTACAAGTTAAAACAAGTTCATTAGTTTAATGCTTGTTACATTTATCAAAAATGGTTGAAAATGTTTAACAAAATCAGTATGTATTGTCAAAAGATCAACCAAGGTCATTAAGTTGGACTTGGTAGATTAATTGAGTAATCAGAGTCATTAACTTGGACCTGAATACTTGAGTGGATTTCTAGAACTGATAGATTGTGTGATTTTATGAAAAGATAAGTTTGTAATGTTTGATGTTTGAGACACAGGTTTTGGACTTCATCATTCCCACAGGAGCTAATTGTCAAAGTTTGAACCAGATCAAGACCTCAGAGTCTAGCATACTGAGAGGGGGAGTCTGGATCAACAGTCAAAGGGGAAGTTTGAAGACAAAGCTAGGAAGTGAACCTGTACCTGTGAAGAAAGAGTTTTTACGATGAAAAGACAAAGTTGGAGAAAAGACCAAGACTGAAGACTCAGAGCCAAAGACTTCGTCAACATCCAAGGGGGAGTTTGTTAGTGCACTGAATGTCTGTTGACTGCGCTTGTATAGAGTCTTTGGTCTAGATAGGTTGTACGGAGTCGAAAATCAGAAATTAGGGTTTTAGATGGTAATTTCGCTCCAGATGACACTTGTGTCATTCTGAGCGAAATCAGATAGCTTGTTATTTCGCTCCTCTGCATATTAGAGTAGGTTTCGCTCATATGTAGATAGTTACTAAGGGGTTACGCTCCAAGGTACGTGGTGGTTTCGCTTATTCGATCACATGGGGTTTCGCTCCTGCAGTTTGGAACGAAATCACTCCATCTATATAAACCCATGTGTGATTTCATTCTGTATCCATTGGAGCGAAATCAGGTCATGCTATAGGTGTCAAAACTCTGTCAAAATCTATTCAGAAAGCAGTAATATAAGAGGAAATTAAGAGGAAAAGTTGTTGTTACTTTGTCTACACTGATTCCGCCTTTGTACACAGAGATGAGCTGCCTTAACTGACTATTCAGGGTCATACAACGGTCCAACAACTATGGCAAACTGTCAATGATGATAGACATTGACGTAGGGCACAACTTATTTTCGTTAGTAGTCGATATGGTAACGGTCTAGTGGTTCACATGGGAAAGCCCCCACTGATTATGGATATGGTTTGGGTAATAAAGAAGGAACTGGTTAATCATACTTTCAACTATGGGGTAACCCCCATGGCAAGTAAGCCAGCAAAAGACAAACCATGTTTTCGGCAACAACTTTAAACTAAACAACCAACCGTGAACTCACTCAACTTTGTTGTTGACTCGTTGTTACATGCCTTACAGGTCGTTAGATGCTTATGGAGCTTGCACGAGGAGGAAGTCGTTGTGGGATATGGACTATTATGTCCCGTGCTTAATATTTGAACTTTATGAACTTATTAAACTTATGTTTTGGTTTCACGTCTTATGCTTCCGCTGTTTAATTTGAACTTGGTTAACTAGCTATTGATCACCAATTATATTGTGTGGTTGGATTTTATCTATCTTAAATACATTGTTTAATATGATTGGTGGCTTGATCCTGGTCATGTCACGCCTCCAAGCGGTGATACTCCGCATGGTGGATTTTGGGGGTGTGACAAGGTGCTTACGGACCGCGGGGCTTCTTGCTTACAGTCCGTAAGACTGTCGCTGGCAGCAGAAAATGGACAGCTGCCGGTTCAGCCTGTTACACCGCCTTATTTGCATGGTATTCAAATACAGGAGTGTGGCAACAGGTTTGCATGCATAGGGAACATGGGGATCATCAGGGAACACTTGTAGACTATGTTGGCATGATCTTGTACACTTAGGATCACTATATAAAGAGGTTGAATTGTAACCATTTTGTTTGCTCATTCCAAACTCACCTCAAGGCTTTCTCTGAAGTTCTTGGAGCTCAAGCTATTTCTATTAAGTTTCCTAGTCGTGCATAGGACCTTTGTAAGTGTCCTTAACCTTCCTTAATTCAGTTTTGCTTAGTTAATTAGCTTAAAGTCAAACTATCGTAATTAAGGTTTGACTTCGTAATTAATCATAATTTGTCCAGTCAAATCTCGAATTGAAAGTACCTATGAGTTGGTAATTATGTGGGTAATAAACCCTTAAAAGGGTACTCTCTGATTCCCACTCTAAGTAGGTCTAATGTCGGGTCAAAGTTAATCTTAAAAAGTCAACAGAAAGCTTATTTTCAAATTAACACATAATTAGCAATGTAGAAGACATGCAACCTGTTTTATCTTTAATATAACTTAGTAATTAATGTAAGAACATGTCTAAACATGTTCAACTCGACAATTTTCAGTTCAAGATCGGTTCGGAGCCGTAAGTCACAAAAAGTAGACTTTATTAGGACCAGGTTTCATGTTAGTATAACCCTCTGTGATTATACAACTTGGTTCATTAGTTATCCGATTCATATGCATGTTTCTGTTAAATGCTTAAATGTTGACTATTATGCCCTTTCCACCTTAAAAAGTGATTTTTGAAAAAGTAAAAGAATAGAAACCTTAGTTACTGATTTATAAACTTGTACCTAAAGTTTGACATCAGTTTGAGGTCTAGATTAGGAGTTATGCTCATTAGCGTAATTAGAAAGCTTTTTAGTAATTAAACGGCGTAATTAGCAAATAACCTATTTAAACCAAAATTTTGATATCAAACTTTTTACCCACTGATGTAATATAATATTTTGGGATTTCTGAAGATTTTTATTTATTTTTAGGCTGAGCATAACATAGAGTTATACCTTTGATTCGGTAATTGCCGGTTTTGCCCTTTTGGCCTATAAATGAGTTTTACAAAATATTTTGATCCCAAACCTTTTGCTACTGATTTTATATGATTAAGAAAGTATTTTAAGCTTTCTGGAATAATAAAAATATCAGCTTTCGATATAAAACCCGGTATGAACCCAAAATCGCCTTTTTAAGCGTTTTTAACGCATAATATAAGTTAAAACTATTTTAAACATATAAGGTTTGATGTCTACTGATATTTTCAGTAAATTTTTATATCTTAACAGCATGCAAAAGTTTTAAACTTGGATTTCCAGTTTTGACCTTTTAAGCCTATAGGAAATTACCAAAATGCCCCTAAGGTGCAAAGTTTGGTTATAAATGATAAATTTCACATATAAGTAATACCCTACTATTATAACTTATTAAATTAAGTATTTTTACTAATTATATTAGACCCGTAACTCACATTAATATTTAAACTCTTTTGAACCTTTAAAATGACCAAAATGCCCCTACGGGGCATAGTTTGAGTTTAAATTCGTTTTGGGCATAATGGAAGATATCTTACTGATGTCACAACATATTTAAGGCATGTTAACTTAGGGAACTTGTATATGACTCTTATGGTTACCCGTTACGCATCTTCGCGTTCGGATCGGCTGATGTAACTAGTTTGCATAAATTAACCGAAACGGGTCAAACCTTATCGTTTTTATCTCAAAATACAGAATGTGTTTAGTATACCCACATTAAACAAGTATACAAGCTTGTTGGGTCAAAACCACATTCCAAACCGGTCTTCGCTTAATCATGCGTTTGAACCGTGTCTTCCTTTTGAAAACTAACCGGTCTAAGTCTAGGCTTAATTAAGACCCGTTAGGATTCTAATAGGTTATTAAAAAACCTTCGTTCCAGATTAGGAGCCCAGTAAAAGATACGTACACTTGCTGATTTTGAATATTACTTCCTCAGGTAAATACTCTTAACTTATTTTCCCTATACGGGCTTGGGATACGGTATTATAAAAATACCGCTTGGTCGGGTGTGTAGTCATTTAAATTGGATTGTGATTAATGAATTTTCATAACTCGTTTTTAATCTGTATTATTTGGTGTATGGCCTTTGGGGGTTAAATGACCATGTCCCGGATATCCTTGGCATCATTCAAAGAAATAGCCACGACCTAAGCACGGGGTGTAGGCATTACACTTGACAGTTGCATATGTAAAAACTGGTAATCCACTTGAAGGAATCAACCTTGTGGGCATTATACCTGTGGCGTGTCAGTTAATCTAAGTCGGTTCTTCTAACCAGTTCTAATGGACGACAAATAAGTAAAACTGTATACAAGATTATTTTTGAATAATTGTCCCAAGTTATAAAAGATATTTTTGCCTAAGTGCATTCAAACTAATTTTCAAACTCTTTTCAAAATGAGTCACTTAAGTTGTTTTTACCAGTGTAAACTGACATATTTTCCAAAAAGGCTAATTGCAGGTACTATACGAAATAGGCTGGCCACTCCAGGCATCAATAATCAAGTCTTGCAAGCTCTAAATGTAAAAGTCTGTTGAACAAAGTTTCCTTTTTATTTGATCTGCCTGTGGATCCATTACAGTCCATTTGTGATACTTTGATATTACTATAATTTGGTTGTAATGTGATTCATTCTCTTTTTCTTCCGATGTGCATTTAAAATTTGTATTGTTTGACTATGATGATATCAACTACGTTACGATACTCCCCACCGGGCCCACCGGTAATACGTGGAAATAACGGGGTGTGACAGAGTCAGTTAAGTTGTATTTACCAGTGTAAGCTGACGTATTTTCCAAAAAGGCTAAGTGCAGGTACTATATGAAATAGGCTGGCCACTCCAGGCATCAATAATCAAGTCTTGCAAGCTCTAGATGTTAAAGTCTGTTGAACAAAGTTTCCTTTTTATTTGATTCGTCTGTGGATCCATTACAGTCCATTTGTGATACTTTGATATTACTATAATTTGGTTGTAATGTGATTCATTCTCTTTTGCTTCCGTTGTGCATTTAAAATTTGTATTGTTTGACTATGATAATATCAACTACGTCACGATATTCCCCACCGGGCCCACTGGTAATACGTGGAAATAACGGGGTGTGACATTAACTTCATATAAGGGTGTAAAGAAAGCTGAATCTGAACCAAGGGCGAAGAGAATGATATGTAAGATTTTGAATAGAAACAATGTTGCACCTGAAAATGATGCTTGGAGGCACGAAAATAGCAATTCTGAAAATGAAACTGAGAGCCTAAGAGAGATGCATGAGAAAAAGTTAAGATATTAGTTTGTGAAGGACGGGAAGAGAAAGAGAACACCGAAGACTTCTCCAGCTGTATCTGCTCCTAAAGTGTCAATACCAAAGATAGTTGTTAAGGGAATAGTTGAAAGGGGAGTCATAAGAGAAGCTAGATCATTAATTGTTATATTTTTCTAATAAATGTTCAATGCTCGTTTTGCAGGGCCTTCAAGGGAATCACAACCAAGATTGGAAGATGAACTAGTGGTGAATCTAGCTTATATTCCTCAAGAAGGTATTGATTTGACGAAGGTGACGTTTGAACAATATACTGAAGCTACAGTTGCAAAAGATCAAAGTGCAAGTATTCAAGCTGAAGGTGTTAAAGAAAAGGAGCCTGAAGGTGTTGTTCATAATGACTCAAGTGATGCTGACGATGAATCAACAGAAACAGAGCTAGAGATTGATATGGCAAAGGTCGGTTATGGGAAAGTTCAACTGAAAAAGAAGCCTCAGAAGAAAAGAAAAGGTTCTAATGAAGAGGATTCTACTTATATGCCAACTGCTGAAGAGAAAAAGAAACTTTGAACAAAGCACAAGGCAGTTCAGTCTGGAGTCATTCCGAGGAATGTCAGGGCAAGAAAAGGAGGTGCTACTATGCATGAAAGTCAAAGCCGCAAGAGTGAAAAGCACAGTGAAACTTCAAAGGGTCCTGAAGCAGTGAAAGAACAACATGTTGAAGTTCCTAAAGTGCCAGAGATTCAAAGTGTTAAAAAGCCTGAAGTTGAAAAGAAAGCAGGTGATGATGATGTGGTTATTACTAATGTAAGGGTTTCTACACCACCACCACCACCACCACCAGAAAGTCAATCTATTCCTCAAGATGCAGAGTCTTCACAACCAAAGAATACTATTCTTCCAGGTCTATTTGAAGGTTTTCTAAATATTCGAGGTGAATATAAAGATGATATCCTTTCTGGTGATGAGTTCGATATGTTTCATGATGCATCTGTCAAAGCTCTGGAAAAGAAAGTTAGTATTCTTGAGAAAGAAAAAACCAAGGAAGAGGCTGATCGTGATGAGTTAAAGAAGCAACTTGAAGAGTTGACAAAAGTGAATGAAGAGATAAAGTCTGTCTTAATCAAACATGTGAAGAAGATAAAGAAAATGGAAGGAGATGTTGATGATAATGCAAAGCTGTTTGAGTTACTATCAACAGAGATTTCTGGTTTGCATGTGAAGAACAAGAAGTTGAATGAGATAAATCAGACGATAAATTCATTGTTAAGTGAACTTCATGAAGCGTCTGCAAATGAAATCAAAGCGATGAAGCTAGAAATAGAAGCTCTTAGGGCGGATAAATCAATGTAGGATGAACAACTCGACATGTTATATACAGTGATGGAATATCATCTGGGTATCGACGTTCAATCCATCTACAACAACATAGAGATCAAAAGAGTTGAAGAGCGAAGGGCTCAGAGAGAGAAAGAGTTAGCTGAAGAAGCAACAAAGAAGAAGAAAGAATTAATTGTCGAAACTAAAGAAGCTGGCGGTTCTTCAAGTCAAGCTGATGTTGTGATGGTAGATGCTGAAGTTGATCAAGCTCAAGGCTTCGTACTTGTTGGTAAAGCTACTCATTTATCTTACAACTTTGATGACATTATTCATCGTGTGCAAGTTGAAAAGCGTAAAAGAAAGGCAAAAGAACATAAAGTGTTGATACTAAGATGGAAGGAAGAGGAGAAAGAAGTAGAAGAGGAAGAGGAAGAGAAAGAAGATGAAGAGTTAGAAGACATGCTTGATGCAGTTGATAATTACGATTCGTCATGGGATGATTTCATAGACAAAAAGGACGATGATGATCAAGGGTCGACATGGTTATTGATAGTGAATCCCTTTGTTCAACAGAAGATAGATGATTTTATGAATGATGAGATCAATGAACAAGAGGAGGATCAACAGCAGGAGTCTTCTTCTTCTTCAGGAAAGAAACATGCTGACCAGGTATTCCTCATACAACCAACTGTTATTTACTTAAATGCTCCAGTTGAGGGGGAGATAGAGGTGCCTAGGTCTAGGGGTGAAATGTTAGAAGAATTGGGTTTAGATGACGGAAAATTCAAGTTTGACATTGAAGATGAGATTCCTTCGTCACCTGAAAAGGAATATAAGTTTAAATATGCTCATGAGGCTGATAAGTATTATAAGGTAATAGTTGAAGAAGGATCAGATTCATCTGATGAAGAAACGGTTTTTCATTATTCTGGTGTTGATGAAACATTTCCGTCATTTGCTGAAATGTTTAAAGAACAAAATGAAGATGAAGTTAGAAGAAAAATTGTGGAGAAAATCACTACTGAAGGTATTCTAAGAACTATTCCGCGATAAAATTTAGTTGAAGAAAGAAAGAAATGGTTCAAGGTGATGCCAAAAGAGAGAAAGTTCATACGACCTCTTCAATACTTCATGCATAATGCTGATATATCGTGGGGAGATATCTTATCATGGGGTTACTTGGAAGATCTACAAGTGTATGCAATCAGACGGGAACAAGGGGTTCAGTACTTCGAATTTCTGTCAGACATTAAAACCCTCCCGTGGTGGGATGTTGAAGAATTGGTACAAACAAAGAACATCAAGCAATTTTATCATGGCTTGGATATAAAGCAACATGATCAACATTTTTGGAAATACATTAAGCAGCAAGCAAAAGAAAGATTTCCAGATTGGAAGCCGCAGTTTCCAAAACAAATTGTCACTATTTTGGAATCAGGAGAGAAGGATATTACGTTGGATATAAAGCCGCCGATATGTTTGAAGAATATGCCGCTACGTGCTATGGAGCGAGACTTTTATGAAGACTTTCAAGGTTGGTTGTATAACCAAAGCACAGGGGAAGCGGTGATCTCTCTGTATGACAAGTCCACTGGTATATGAAGAAGGACAAGTGTGTTAGATCTGATGTGGCTTGTTAACTGCTCCAAGAAAGATATTGATTGCTTATTCTACAACAAGATCGTCTACGAAAAGCCAGATAAAGTTCAAGCTATGCAATATTAGAAATTAGTGGATCTGTGCTACACAAAAGACATCAACTCTGGTAGATATTGGAAGTCAAAGTGGAGAGACTTGGAGATTGATGAATTCTTGAAGAAGTACAAGCGCAGTCAGAGATTTAAAGATATTGCTGATAAAGCTGCTAGGCTTGGAAGGTACAAGTTGATGAGACCTCCACCAACTGACCAGACACCGATTGAAAAGGAAGAAAACAAGATCCCTCAATGGGATAGGAAGCGTGATGGTGATCTTGAATACAGAAAATACTGGAATGAAGTTGGTAGGCCTCTCCGGCGAAAGATGCTTGAAAAGAGAGAAGAAAAGAGAAGACAGATAGCTAAGGAGAGAAGGCGCAGCAGGAAGACATAGTGAAGACTATGCAGGAAGGAACTATAGCTAAATCCAAGGGGGAGTCTGTTAGTACATATGTCTGTAGATTCCATCTGCATCGAGTCCTGTGTATTTTGTGCTGTGTATGTATTTTTGTATATCTATGAACATGTATGTATGTTTGTGTCAAGACAACTCAGAGAACGGTGCTGTAATGTAAGAATGAAATCCGTCGGACAACATATGTCATCCGATCGAATCACCATCCAATCCGGTGACACTTCTCCACTCCCTGGTTGCCTATAAATAGCAGGTTAGTGCTAGAACTTTTAGACCTTTTGCTGAACTTGTAGCGAAGCTTTGCTCGTCTGACTTTCTACCGGATCCTCTGTATTTTCACCGTCTTTGAATAGAATTCAGACACGTTAAACGTTAAACGTTGAACTTGTCGTTGTTGATTCTGTGACATTATCAAGGGATTCCGCACCTTGATTCTGATTGATCCAGCCACGTTCTACTCGAACAGATCCTGAGATAACGGCCTAACAACAGTTAATTTTTTTTTCTTAGATCTGGTCATGTGTCTTGCACATGAAGGCAATTTTGTCTTTTCATCTTTCTAGAGACTCTTTGTGTAAATACTTGTATGTATGTATGTATGTATATACATATATACATATATATATATATATGTAGCAAACTACTCTTCATTCTCTTCTCATCGTTCTCTCTCTCTCCCTCTCCCTTCCACCACTTACCATGACCATCAACCCAACACCCCACACCACTTGAAACCCCCTGTAAAAACCTAGATCTATTTAATTCTCTTTTTTGTCCCCAAAATCCTAACTTGCAAGACAAAACCCTAGAACCCAAACTCCCAAAGTCAGGGTTTCTCAAAAACCAGGTCTATCTGGGTCAGAGCTTATCAACCGGATCCGACGAAACCCGAATGTTTTTGGGTTCCGGTTGAATACCCGGATCATTCCTGGGGTTAATCTTCTTAAAGGGAATTTTAGTAATGATGGAAATGTTACCTGGTTCGTTAGATGGATGGTGAGTTTCAGGTGGAACAGAGGTGACATGGCGTGAGTTTGGAAGCAATTGCAGCAGGTTTGAAGGGCTTTTAAAAATATCGATAACCAGATTCACTTCAAATTCTCGCTCTCAACTCGCTCCACTTCATCTTAATCCCCATCATCATCATATTCATCGACCATCTTTGCTGGTTTGTTGCTTATGGGTGTTGTTGGTGGGTTAGGTGATGTTGGGTATTTTTATAGGGATCAGATTAATGCTTTCTTGATTTTGTTTTTTAGCTTCATTGAGGGTATTATTATACTGTTGTTTTTGTGATTTTTTATGTGGGCTTGGTCTATGTTCATGACACTTGTAACCTGATATGAAATTGGTTTGATTTTGAAGTATTGGGTTGGTTAAAAGTTTTTGATTTGGTTGATTTGATTGAGATTAGTGGTGGTGGTAATCGGATGGTGGTGGTAACCAGGTGGTGATGGTGGTTTTTTGTAGGTTAGAGAGAGAGAGAGAGAGAGAGAGAGAGAGAGAGAGAGAGAGAGAAAATACAATTTTATTTTATTTATTTATATCTTTTTCATCATTTTACATAGTAGTTCCTTGATATAAAATATTTACACAGTAGTCCCTGTAATAATGAAAAGACAAATATGCCCTCATGTGCAATGTACATGACCAGATTTAATAAAAAAATTAACTGTGTTAGTGTTAAAGGACATAACGTGTAACATTTCAAAACATTAAGTACAAAATTCGTTAATTTTAGAAGTAAAAGACACCACTTGAAATTGAGTATAATGATAAAGGATAAAATTTGAAATTCACTCAAAAGATTATAAAGTATGAAAAAGGTTTATATCATTATAACATAGAAAAAAAATTTATAGTTACAAGAAAAAGTTTAGTTAATTATAAAAACAGGGGAAGGTTCATTTGAGAAAAATCTTCTTAAAAGAAGAAAAATAAATTAATCTAGACCTTATATTTTTTTTTCATCAATAGTTGTGAGTCAAGATATCATTTTATCAACTTTTAATTAATGCTTTAATTAGTAAAGGTAGTATAAACAATTTGATATAGAATACTAATAAATATTTTAAAGAGTTACTCAAATCTTATTAATGTCATCATAATTTCTTCCTTCATCACTATTAATGTGTTGGGTGTTATACTAATTTTATTAGGAGTGACAAAATTATTTAAAAGTGTTGTGTTCTACACATATTTTATTATGAGTCGCAAAATTATTTAAAAGTGTTTGAGTCCTAGACATTTTGTACCTTACACCAAAACATTGTTTTAATGGTGTAGGAAATGTTGAATATGTAGGATCATCTGCATGATTGTTTTTATTGTGTAAGCTGCACAACTATTTTGTAAGATACACTCATTAAATTATTAGAGTTAGTTAATTTGAATAGCAAAAATAAATGATATCATTAAATGATTTGTTCAAATTACCTTTGTATCCTTTATTCTTAATTTGTAATTTACTCTCATTTGAACTCTCCACTATAAGGCAGTATGTTTGTAATAAAATAAAATAAAAAAACATTGAAAAATCTTATTGGATAAAAAATGGAAGCTCAAATGTGATTGGCCAAAAAAACTCCCCCATTTGGCGTGATTTATAAAATGCAATAACAAAAAAAAAAAGCCAAACACACCCATGCGTAGTGGCATATGGGCGATATGGGGCGTGATTGAGCACAAAAAACGCTCAAAAGGGCAACCACTACGAGTGGTCTAATAATAATTTCAATAAAGTAATTTAAAGGCTATGAAGGTGTCTACAGATTATAATATCAGACCCTCTAGCTATATCATTTTTTATCTATTATTTATTTATTTTTAACTTTTTTAGTCATCTTCTTCTCTTTCATTTTTTCTTAACTGGTTAACCTCTATAGCAGAGGTTATCAGCCGGATTGTTCTGCCTTTCATTTTCTATCTGGGGGGGGAGGAGGGGGGGGGGGTGGGCGACGACCATATTACACTGATTTTTTTTTTCATTGAGTTTGCCTGCCCCCATACTGAATCTTAGTCCCCCCCCCCCCCAATTGATGGACCTTACGTTTAATGGTTTAATGGTTGCATGTGAACATTGGTCACAACATTAATTAATGTACATCTTTTAATGGTTTAATGGTTTAAAGGTTGTATAATATAGTACATCTTTATTATCATAATGATTATTACAAATATATAAGGATTTAAGAAAATGTTGATTGCTCATCAACAAACCAAAAGTGTCTAAACATGGTATTGCAAATCTGCTTTAAGTGTTTCGGGTTGTAATGCATTTATGTATTCATTTCCCTTTATTGCGCGGGGAACACCGCCACCATCGAAGTTTACCTTATTGAGGGGGGGGGGGGAGGAGGGGTTGATTTCGGTGATTAATCACCGCACAAGGAAGAAGAGAGAGTGGGTTAATGGTGGCCCCCACTCTCTTTCAACCAATCATAATTTTTCTTTTTTAAAAAAATTATTTGGGAACACCACCCCTTATGTTTTGGTGCAAGAGGGGAGCGGGAGATGGAAGTTGAGATGACATGGTTTGATTCGTTATGATGGAAGTTTACCTCTCCTAGAGAGGTGATGACCCCTTACACCATTAGTGTAATAGTGTTGCTAATGATGCCTAATCTCATGTATACAATTATGTAAACCAATGATGAAAGCTATGCTTGAGTTATTTGGTTAGACGTCATGCACGAAAATATTCAGTATATATTTGCTTATTCCACTAGCTATATATTTTGCACCACGGATTTAATAATGACTGGTAATCATAACATTTTGTAAATGATTTTGGGAAGCAATTTATAAGTTTTGAACCTTCCAATAATTCTCGTTATAACAGATATATACTTATAATACCTAAAGATGTTGAGTATGTGTTAAAAATCTTCTTGTATAATAAGGTATGAAAAATGGGTATTTCTAATTCTCGTACCACAAATGTGGCATAGACTCCTAGACACTTCAAGTGGTTGCATGTGATAGTGTGGCCACATTGCCACAACCGTATGTGACTTCTACAACATCCAGACTAGCAAAGAATCTTGAAGAAAATGCAGTCATAGAATTTGACATGTCAGTCAGCTTGATCCGGTTCTTCTTTAGGATGTATGTGAATGATGGTAATACCAAATCCCTTAGGGTTAGGAATTCGTGATTATGGAGAGAGAGAGAGAGAGAGAGAGAGAGAGAGGAGGTCGAGATGTGTGATGTTATTATTAGAGTCTTAACCCTAGTAATCTCCTTATATACATCCAAGGGGAAACCTAATTAGTTAATGAATATAAATCGGTCCATCAACAATTACCAACTAATTATATTATAGATTTAAATATATTTTGATCCATATTATATAAATGATAATAATTGCTACTAGATTAAGTACATATAAATAAATAAATATATCTAATAATACAACTTCCACCTCTATTTTTACCTTTATTTACATTCTATCCTATTCCTCAAAGTATGAACGAAAATTAGTCTAAGGCCCATGTCATATTTTACTAAAATTTATATAAATATTCTTGCAATTTTATAAAAAAAAACGACGAGAATACATTCATAATCCTTCAAATGATTAAAACATTAGTGTTTTAAGTACAATTACAAAACATTTACATTGTTTGGTTTAAGTACGACAACTAAACAAAAGCGAAGCTTTAACTTCGTTTGTGTTCGGTTCGTCCATAGCTTGATCCCATCCGTTTCGCCATAGTAGAGACGTAAATAACATTTAATAATCTTAAATGTTAGATATAATGTATTGGAATGAGGTTTGGTAACATGTATAACTTAAAATGTGACAACCCTCACTAAACCAGGTATCCGTACGATTTAATTAATAAATAATTGCTGCTTAATTACTGTGCTTAACTGAAATTGCTAACGAACTGCTACTTGATTTCTAGTACTTGTATATTCTTGCATCATACTTTGATTGCCGTCACTACATTATTTACAAGTTGAACCTTAGTGACAAACATGATGCACTAAAGCACAGTAGCATTAGAACGGATAACCTATTGAACATGCTGATAAAGCCAGCATCAGGCAGACACTGCCTCTAAGGGCCTGTATGAGCCAGAAATATTTTACTACACCCATAGTGAGTGTAGGGATACAAGGGTTGCAGAACTGTGTCTCTAGGAATAAGACATAATGACTGGATGTGCCTAAAACGTACTCTAAGCACGAAACACAGCACTTTTATTAACATACTAGCTTCTGGCTAACTAATAAAGTGCCAAAACATGAGGAAAATATTCCTGACACTTTGCAGAATAAGATGTGTCACTAAAGCATTATTTACGACACTTAAAAGCTTACTTAAGCACTTTAACGGATTACTATCCAACCGAACAACCGGACTATACCCGGAACATGAAAATATTGACAAAAATATTATTGGTCTTTTTCTGAGCCAGTTAGGGTCCCTGATTACCCTAACACCCGCTATAGAACGCATCACACCACTAACCGAGTTAACCCTTAATCTAACTTGGTTTAACTTAACTAAACTCTAACCATTTGATTGGATTTGAACTAGCATACCCCCCCCCCCTTGGGCCGATCGGTCACATTGTGACCAAGTGTAGTACCATTTTGATTATTTTAATTGCTTGTGCTTAATATCTAGATGGCATAGTAACCAATGGATTAAGATCTTGGTTTTGTCTATAAAACTCAACATAAACACACAAGATCATTCTCATAACTCAACATCACAACTCTCTCTCTCTTTCCCCTTGCCATAGCTCTCGGCCGAACACCCCACCCCCTACACACCCATTTTCGGCTCTTGATCATTCCATTCCAACATCATACAAGTCTTTCGGGTCACGCATAAGGAGCCTTGGAGCAAACGGAAGTGGAAGGACCTCGTTATCTTGCTTTTATCCACCACCTTTTCGCCTAGAATCTTCCCTAGCCCCGAGCTAGAGGTATAACACTTAAAACTCATACTCGGATCATTCTAAAGTGGTTAATAAGATTTGTAACGGTTAAAACTCGGAAACTTGCATTTCGAATCTTTAAAGTCTACTAAAACATGAATATAGTTGGTTAAAAGCTTAATACTCGTGTAAAAGTTGTAGTACTTGGAAGTGATGATTATTTAGGCCTGATCTACGTTGTGGTAGCTCGGATCATCGTTTAACCCGACTTTGTTAAGATCATAGATCTTGACATAAGCTTGTTTCTATCGGTACAAGGGTTAAAAGGTGAAACTCTACCACACGAGAAACATGAACTTGTGTAAAAGTATTTTTACTAGTAAAATAGTATTTAAAACTAGCGGATCTACGTATGTACAAGTGGTATTTTCGTAGAACCAAGTGTCGAGAAAATCATGTTTTATAAAAGTCGGATGACACACTAACAAATATGATTTTTACAAACCACAAGTGTATAAACACTTGTGAAATGAAAAGTTTCGACAAAATAACAATCTTTGAGAAAGATGACGGAAAGTTGTAAAGGATGATTTATTCTAAAAACGAGGTTTTTACGGGATTAAACTATTTTATACAAAGATCCACCAAATATAACGGGATCTACACTATAGTTTTCGGAAAAACTACAAGTTCATGTGATTATGCGATTTACATACTTGTCGACTAGTTTGATGTGTCGGAAGTTGATTGAATGATTAAAGAAGTGTTGAAATGATTTTGTAAAACAAAATGATACGCTTGAAAGCATGGCCACCTCCAGTTACAGGGGAAACTCTGGCGAAATTTTTCTAAAATCTAACGCTTAGAATTATTCACAAGTGTTAGAACTATTTTTAATATGATTTCCAAATATATTTCGCCACGACTTATTTACTAATATTCGGAGGTGGGATTTTCACAAAACTAAACATGATAAATATATACTTAGTAAATATATTTTTCACCACACTGTTTATGATTATTTTGTGAAAATACATAAATATTATTTTTAGAGTAAAAATAATATTTCGAACGATAACAGCTCCAAAATAATACAAACGCTGACACGGCAAACATATAAGTTACACCGGTAATTATTATTACCACTTAATCGTTAAAACGTAACTTACGCATTATACGGAAATATTCATGAACGCGTATTTTGTCAACGCATTATTTTGGAAGTATTATGTGAAGTGAAAATATAATATTTTTGAGAAAAATATTTATATTTTGGAAGTAGAAGTAAAAATATATTAAGTGGGACTTAATGATATAATACAAATACACATGTATTAAATCCCCCATCCTTGGGAAGGAGATTAATTACCAAAGTACATGCAAAATATAAACACGAAATAGTTGTCTAACTATTTCCCAAAAACTTAAACTATAAAGCTAAGGCACGACCATCCGTCTAATAAAATTAGCATATGTAGGTCGTTGCACAGCTGCCTGACATTCGGAGTACTTGGTATAGCGACGCACTGACTGTGAGTTCATGTCCCCCTTTTCTCTTAACTGTTTTCAGTTTTCTAAACTGCGAGGGTGACATACATGTTACATTGATTATGAATACTTTATACATGGTATGGTTAGCGTAAGGAGGTTTGTTACTTAGATCATGTGAGTGGGTAGGCGGAAACTTGAGGCCATTAATCCTCATGGTAGGACCGAGGGACAGGAGCGGTAGATCTATCTGGGTGTAGCGAGCCCAGTCCCAGGTCCAGCATAACGGACCTTGGGGTGACTTAGTGCCCGACGCATAAATCCGCTAGGTTTGAGTCTTCCTACTTGCACTTCACACATATCAATGGCCTTGCAAACCATTGGTGATCTCTTTTTCCTTATTTGCTACATACCAGGGTTTTTGATAAATACAAAGGTTTGTTTACTCACTTTCGCATGAACTCGCTCAACATTATTGTTGATTTTTCAACTTACATGTATTTCAGGGAATTAAAGATCTGGCACGGTATGGCATGTTTTTCCCGCTGCATTAGTGTGTGAGGTCATCCAGGGTTCGGGGAATGTGACTCTTTCTTGGACAAGTCACAGTCCTTGAATCATGTTTATGTTAAGATTGAATTTGTAATGTTTGGTGAACAAGATTATGGTTGTTAGGGTGTTATCCCGTTAAGACAATGTTATGGTATTTTTATTTTAATGGATGATCTTGCATATTTTTAATTCATATAGCTTGGTTATGATTAAGCTATGGTATTAAGAAGTCACACCAAATAAACCACGCTTCCGCAAAGCCAGGGTGTGACAGCTTGGTATCAGAGCTCTGATCATAGCGAACTAGGATTCCTTCTCGAGTCTAGACAATGATCACTAGGGCTCTCACGAAAACATTTTTACTGCATACCACCTAAGTCCAGATCCAAAACCTTTTTATAAACAAATGTTGAGCGCATTTTATTTATTATTTTTAGGCTCGGTCTGGGAGGCTGAGGCTCGGTCTGGGAGGCCGAGGCTCGATCCAATGGATCGAGGTAGTTGTCTAGTGGGACTAGGGAGTCAGTCTGGGAGGCTGGGAGAACTGACTAGTGGGACTAGGGAGTCAGTCTGAGAGACTGGGAGGCTAGTGGGACTAGGAAGAGTAGTCTGGGAGGCTGGGAGAATTGGCTAGTGGGACTAAGAAAAGCAGTCTGGGAGGCTGGGAGGCTAGTGGGACTAGGAGAATTATGTGATTTTTACTTGGTGACTTATATGATTACCTGATTGTATGACTGATTATTTGTGCATATTTGTGTTTGTGTTACAGACACATGGACTCACCAGGCACAGGTGACTCGGACACCACCGGACCCCTACCTATCGTATCTGATGACCTCCCATCTTCGGAGCATGAGGTGCATACATCTGATTCCACCAGCATGGACGACGACGATTTCCAGCCCTTCGCACTACCCGAGGGTGCTGATGAGCCTGCGGATGGCCCCCCTGCTGAGTACTTACCCCTAGTAGTGATTCCGGCTCCTATACCTTTAGCCGTTTATCCCGCATATGACTTACTACTTGACGCCGAGGCTGACGGCGATATCGATCTGTTTGAGGATGAGCCTATCGAGGATGAGATCCCGGACGCAGCCCTACTTCCCGCTGGCGATCTTCTGATGATCGCTGATGCCCCTGCCGAGGACTCACCCGCACATTCACCGGTCCCAGACTCCTTTGAGTCTGTGGCATCCGCACCTTCTCACGAGGTGAGCGCACAGCACTTTGCACACGACTCGGATCCTGACCAGGCATCCTCTGCCGCACCTATCCCGAGTTTTGCATTTGAGCATGACGACATAGAGGATTCTGATCCCATTTTTCCTCCGGGATTCGACCCGGATCATGATATTGAGTTTATCCCGATGGACCAGCCCATGGAGGATCCCGCTGATCCAGTTGATCCTATTGATCCCGATTTTGATTTCGAGATGGCTTTTGATGACCCTGAGCCTGCCTTGGCTCCTGAGCAGGCAGCTGCTCTAGATCCTATGCCCGAGCATGACCCCGTACATGCTGGCATCCCAGTTGAGCCCGTTCTAGCTGACCCGCCCGTTGATGATCATCTGGAGGATGATCATGTTATTGCTGTCGATCCTGTTGTTCCTCCACCTATTGTTGATATCCCTGTTGAGCACATTGCACCAGTTGATCCTATTATTGCTCCCCCATTTGATCCCGTTCCACTCGAGCCTGAGCACGCACTGTTTGCAGACCACATGGATCCACCGGATGAGCATGCACAGCACGGTTGGATACCTGCCGATGAGGATGTTCCACCTTTGCCCCCTCAGATCCCTGTTACACGACCTATTGATTTCACTTTTCAGGTTCCTCAGTTTGTACCTCCAGCGAGGCCTGGAGAGGGCTCTTCAGCCCATCCTTTTGGGCACATACCGATGTCTATTCCCTTCATGCCCCAGATGTCATCTGTTCCACACTCTACTTCACCGTCTCATGTGGCACCATTTGACCCCACCAGTGAGCCTTTGCTTTGGTCGACACCACCAGTCATGCCACCTACTGATCCTTACCATCCATTTCATGTGGGACACACTATAGAGGATGTTTTGATGTCCTTCGTTCATCAGCACGAGTCACACACGCAGCGTCTCCAGGAGCTCGAGAGAGCTCAGCTGCCACCATGTTCATGCCATGGTCAGATACACTCTCCTCTTCAGCCATGTCGATCATTACCCCCAGATTATGCTGCTCGTCTCTTTACACTAGAGCAGCAGGTTGCTTCTGTCATCCGTACTCAGCAAGCTATGGAGGAGGACTGGCTCCAGTTACGTCGCTTGCTTTACACTTACTTTCCCCCTCCTCCACCACCATTTGTATAGAGCTCATCAGTACTGCTTGTGTAGACGTTGGTGAGAGGACCGCGATTGCTTTTGGTTGCATAGCATTTTGGAGACTACATGATGATACTGACTTTTGACACATACTTGATGTATTTAATGTATTTGACACTGATTTGATATAGCTTTTGGACAGGGGTGATGTAGCCCCTAGTTGATTGATGATTGTATGACACAGTGATGTACTGATACACTTACGTTGTGGTCTCGATATATATGGCAATCGCAGTATTCTCATCATATTTGATTCGCTTGATTGCTTATTTACATTATTATGATATGGGATGTTGTGTATATTTTTATGACATGAGATGTTATGTGCTATTACTATTACTATATACGTACGCGTTACTATGGCCTGACCGACGTAAACACATCTTTAGAAGATGCCGCCAAGACGTCAAACACAGCAAATGCCCACTACTCAGGACGAACTACAGCAAGTCATTGCTGCAGCTATTGCTCAATATGCTGCCTCAAGGAGGAATGAGTGGAAGCAACTCTGGCAACACTGGCAACAACAACAATCCACCTCATGGGTGCACCTACAAACAGTTCTTGGACTGCAAGCCCGTAAACTTTGATGGCACAGGAGGTGCTGTCGCTTTTGTCCGCTGGGCTGAGAAAATAGAATCCGTTCTTCGCATGAGCAAATGCGCGCTGGATCAACAAGTCACTTATATCTCAGGGCTATTTTTGGATGGAGCCCTATCATGGTGGAATCTACAAGTACAGACACTTGGCGAAGCTGCTGCTGACGCACTGACTTAGGCTGAACTGAAGGAACTCATGCGCAAAAAGTACTGTTCTCGCGCTGAGATCCAGAGATTGGAGACCGAGTTCTGGCATCTAAAAATGGAAGGTTCAAAGATAGCTGAGTACGTCCAAAGATTCCACGACTTGTCGCATGTGGTACCCTACATGGTCACACCTGAGTTCAAGAGAATTGAACGCTTCATTTGGAGATTAGCTCCTCAAATCATCAGCATGGTGACCTCCTCCAAACCTGCGACTATCACAGAAGCCATTGATTTGAGTGTGGCTCTCACCGAGGAGGCAATTCGTTTGAACAAGTTTGATGAAGTTGAGACAAGGAAGAAAGAGACTCATGTGGAGTCGTCAGGTGGTAACAAGCGAAAGTTTTCGAACTTCAAGCAGGGCACTAGGGTGGTGGTTAAGAAAGGAGAGCAGAACGCGCCAGCTCAGGATACAGCTGGTGGTAGGAAGAAAGGAAAGGGATATATGGGTGCACAACCCAAGTGCAACTCATGCCAACGACATCATTCTGGTCGTTGCAGGTTAAGAGTTTACGAATCATGTGGGAAGACTGGTCATACGAAGGATTTTTGTTGGGCTAGTGCTGGCCGGGGAGGCCAAGGAGGATCTGGGAATAGGAATAATCGTGGTGGTAATGGGAACCGCCCCCAAGGAAACCATGGAGGTGATGGGAATCGGGTCAATCATGCAAACCAAGCAGGCGCCATGAATCGAAATCAGGGAAACAATCAAGCTGGAAACATTGGTGGAAATGGGCAGAGACCCGGATGCTTTAACTGCGGCGACATTGGGCACTACAAAAGGAATTGCCCGGAATTGAACCAAGCCCGCGGAAGGGTTTTCAACATAGAAGCAAGGGAAGCGCGCCAGGATCCCAATGTTGTCACTGGTACGTTCCTTGTAAACCAACGCTATGCATCCGTTTTATTTGATACTGGCGCCGATTATAGCTTCGTATCATTAGAATTTAAGAATATGCTTGGTTTAGCCGCTAGTAAGTTAGATACTCCGTACTCGATCGAATTAGCGAATGGGAAGTTAGTAGAAGCTAATGAGGTGATTCGAGGTTGCGTAATCGAGTTGGGAGAGCGCGAGTTCGCTCTAGATCTACTACCAGTCCAGTTGGGAAGCTTCGACGTGGTAGTAGGGATGGATTGGTTATCGAGTAACAAGGCCGAGATAGTTTGTCATGAGAAGGTCGTTCGTATCCCGACCGATGATGGTGAGACCATTATTGTTCACGGAGAGAAGCGTGAGACACCGTTGAGGATTATTAGCTGCCTGAAGGCAAGAAAGTGTTTGCAGAAAGGATGTGCTGCCTTTCTGGCACACATTGTAGATAAGAAGGCTGCTGAGCCAAAGATCGAAGACATCCCTGTCGTGAGGGAATACCCAGAAGTCTTCCCAAAAGATTTGCCTGGCTTGCCGCCTCAAAGACAAGTGGAGTTTCGCATTGACTTAGTTCCAGGCGCCGCGCCTGTGGCTAAGGCACCTTACAGACTTGCTCCGTCTGAGATGCAGGAACTCTCGACACAACTTCAAGAGTTGTTAGACAAGGGATTTATCCGACCGAGCTTCTCGCCTTGGGGAGCTCCAGTTTTGTTTGTCAAGAAGAAGGACGGTAGTTTTCGTATGTGCATTGATTACAGAGAGTTGAACAAGCTGACGATCAAGAATAGGTATCCCCTTCCAAGAATCGATGATCTGTTTGACCAACTACAAGGTTCAAGCTTTTATTCAAAGATCGACCTTCGATCTGGATACCATCAGTTACGGATACAGGAGGAGAGTATCCCAAAGACAGCCTTCAGAACCCGATATGGACACTACGAGTTTCGCGTTATGCCGTTTGGTCTGACAAACGCACCTGCAGTTTCATGGATTTGATGAATCGAGTTTGCAAGCCGTACCTGGATAAGTTCGTGATTGTATTCATCGATGATATTTTGATTTATTCAAAGACGAAGATGAGCACGAGCAGCATCTTAGAGCCATTCTGGAGCTGCTAAAGAAGGAACAGTTGTACGCCAAATTCTCTAAGTGCCAGTTTTGGCTAAGAGAAGTGCAATTCCTTGGGCACGTGGTGAATGGAGATGGAATCCACGTGGATCCAACCAAGATCGAGGCGATCAAAGATTGGGAAACGCCAAAGACGCCAACCGAGATTCGGCAATTATTGGGTTTGGCTGGCTATTACCGAAGGTTCATTGAGAACTTTTCAAAGATCGCTCAACCATTGACGCTCCTCACGCAGAAGGACAAGAAGTTTGATTGGGGAATCAAACAGGAGGAAGCATTTCAGATATTGAAGGATAAGCTTTGCAACGCGCCAATCTTAGCTCTACCGGAAGGTACAGATGATTTTGTGGTATACTGCGACGCATCGCGTCAAGGATTGGGTTGTGTGTTGATGCAACGCCAAAAGGTTATTGCCTACGCATCGCGTCAACTGAAGATACATGAAAAGAACTATACCACCCATGATTTGGAACTAGGCGCAGTGGTTTTTGCCTTAAAGATCTGGAGGCACTACCTTTATGGTACGAAATGTACGAACTTCACAGATCACAAGAGCCTCCATCACATATTCAACCAAAAGGAGCTGAATATGAGGCAAAGGCGATGGGTTGAGTTGTTGAATGATTACGACTGCGAGATTAAGTATCATCCAGGGAAGGCGAATGTGGTCGCCGATGCCCTAAGTCGAAAAGAGAGAATCAAGCCCATAAGGGTTAGGGCTTTGGAGATGGTTATTCGAACCGACTTTCCTCTGCGCATTCGTGCCGCGCAGAAGGAAGCTCTCAAAGAAAGAAACCTCGAAGAAGAGTATCTCCGTGGGATGGAGAAGTTATTGGTACCAAACAGGGAAGGAACGTTGTGTTTTGAGAAAAGGATTTGGGTTCCTCTGTTTGGTGGTTTAAGGAAGGTTATTTTTTATGAAGCTCACAAGTCGTGGTACTCTATCCACCCTGGAGCGGATAAGATGTACCAGGATCTTAAAGATTACTATTGGTGGCCTAGGATGAAAGGCGATGTGGCTGTTTATGTGAGCAAATGTTTAACTTGCGCCAAAGTTAAGGCGGAATACAAGAAGCCTTCGGGACTTCTGCAGCAACCAGAGATTCCCAAGTGGAAGTGGGAACAAATCTCTATGGATTTTATTACGAAGTTGCCAAGAACGCCAAGAGGCCATGACACTATTTGGGTAATAGTGGACCGCTTAACGAAGTCAGCACACTTCCTACCTATCCGAGAGAAGGATAATACGAGCAAACTGGCTGAAATTTACATGAGAGAGATTGTTATGCGCCATGGAATACCTCTCTCGATTATCTCTGATAGAGACGAAAGGTTCGTGTCAAGGATATGGCAATCCTTCCAGGAAGCTTTTGGCTCAAAGTTGAATCTGAGCACTGCTTTTCACCCGCAGACCGACGGCCAAAGCGAGCGGACGATTCAGACATTGGAGGACATGCTGAGAGCATGTGTGATGGATTTGGGCGGTAGCTGGGATAAGCATTTGCCTTTGGTTGAGTTCTCATACAACAACAGCTACCACACCAGTATTGGTGCCGCGCCATTCGAAGCCTTATATGGGCGCAAGTGCAGATCACCGCTTTGTTGGGCTGACGCAGGTGATAGACAGTTGGTTGGTCCTGAAGTGGTACAGGAAACCACAGATAAGATCGCACAGGTACGAGACCGCATCAGTGCGGCTCGTGACAAGCAGAAAGCCTACGCGGATCGAAGCAGGAAACCTCTAGAGTTTGAGGTTGGTGAGATGGTTTTGTTGAAGGTATCACCCTGGAAGGGGGTGGCACGCTTTGGGAAGCGTGGAAAGTTGAACCCGAGGTATATTGGACCGTTCAAGATCTTGGAGAGAATCGGGTTAGTAGCATACAAGTTGGACCTACCTGCCGAACTGAATGGTGTTCACGATACATTTCATGTATCCAATCTGAAGAGAAGTCCAACACAAGATACCGTTGTCATTCCTACCGACGAAATTCATGTTGACGACACGCTCCATTTCGTTGAAGAACCTGTCAAGGTCACGGATTGGAAAGTTAACAAGACCCACCGGAGCAGTGTCAAGCTCGTCAAAGTTCGTTGGAATGCTAGACATGGTCCTGAATTCACCTGGGAGCGTGAGGACCGAATGAAAGAGAAATACCCCCACCTATTTCCTGAGAACCCTGCTTCTACAAGCAGAACTTAAAATTTCGGGACGAAATTTTTCTAACGGGGGGAGAATGTGACAACCCTCACTAAACCAGGTATCCGTACGATTTAATTAATAAATAATTGCTGCTTAATTACTGTGCTTAACTGAAATTGCTAACGAACTGCTACTTGATTTCTAGTACTTGTATATTCCTGCATCATACTTTGATTGCCGTCACTACACTATTTACAAGTTGAACCTTAGTGACAAACATGATGCACTAAAGCATAGTAGCATTAGAACGGATAACCTATTGAACATGCTGATAAAGCCAGCATCAGGCAGACACTGCCTCTAAGGGCCTGTATGAGCCAGAAATATTTTACTACACCCATAGTGAGTGTAGGGATACAAGGGTTGCAGAACTGTGTCTCTAGGAATAAGACATAATGACTGGATGTGCCTAAAACGTACTCTAAGCACGAAACACAGTACTTTTATTAACATACTAGCTTCTGGCTAACTAATAAAGTGCCAAAACATGAGGAAAATATTCCTGACACTTTGCAGAATAAGATGTGTCACTAAAGCATTATTACGACACTTAAAAGCTTACTTAAGCACTTTAACGGATTACTATCCAACCGAACAACCGGACTATACCCGGAACATGTAAATATTGACAAAAATATTATTGGTCTTTTTCTGAGCCAGTTAGGGTCCCTGATTACCCTAACACCCGCTATAGAACGCATCACACCACTAACCGAGTTAACCCTAAATCTAACTTGGTTTAACTTAACTAAACTCTAACCATTTGATTGGATTTGAACTAGCATACCCCCCCCCCTTGGGCCGATCGGTCACATTGTGTCCAAGTGTAGTACCATTTTGATTATTTTAATTGCTTGTGCTTAATATCTAGATGGCATAGTAACCAATGGATTAAGATCTTGATTTTGTCTATAAAACTCAACATAAACACACAAGATCATTCTCATAACTCAACATCACAACTCTCTCTCTTTCCCCTTGCCATAGCTCTCAGCCGAACACCCCACGCCCTACACACCCATTTTCGGCTCTTGATCATTCCATTCCAACATCATACAAGTCTTTCGGGTTACGCATAAGGAGCCTTGGAGCAAACGGAAGTGGAAGGACCTCGTTATCTTGCTTTTATCCACCACCTTTTCGCCTAGAATCTTCCCTAGCCCCGAGCTAGAAGTATAACACTTGAAACTCATACTCGGATCATTCTAAAGTGGTTAATAAGATTTGTAACGGTTAAAACTCGGAAACTTGCATTTCGAATCTTTAAAGTCTACTAAAACATGAATATAGTTGGTTAAAAGCTTAATACTCGTGTAAAAGTTGTAGTACTTGGAAGTGATGATTATTTAGGCCTGATCTACGTTGTGGTAGCTCGGATCATCGTTTAACCTGACTTTGTTAAGATCATAGATCTTGACATAAGCTTGTTTCTATCGGTACAAGGGTTAAAAGGTGAAACTCTACCACACGAGAAACATGAACTTGTGTAAAAGTATTTTTACTTGTAAAATAGTATTTAAAACTAGCGGATCTACGTATGTACAAGTGGTATTGTCGTAGAACCAAGTGTCGAGAAAATCATGTTTTATAAAAGTCGGATGACACACTAACAAATATGATTTTTACAAACCACAAGTGTATAAACACTTGTGAAATGAAAAGTTTCGACAAAATAACAATCTTTGAGAAAGATGACGGGAAGTTGTAAAGGATGATTTATTCTAAAAACGAGGTTTTTACGGGATTAAACTATTTTATACAAAGATCCACCAAATATAACGGGATCTACACTATAGTTTTCGGAAAAACTACAAGTTCATGTGATTATGCGATTTACATACTTGTCGACTAGTTTGATGTGTCGGGAGTTGATTGAATGATTAAAGAAGTGTTGAAATGATTTTGTAAAAGAAAATGATACGCTTGAAAGCGTGGCCACCTCCAGTTACAGGGGAAACTCTGGCGAAATTTTTCTAAAATCTAACGCTTAGAATTATTTACAAGTGTTAGAACTATTTTTAATATGATTTCCAAATATATTTCGCCACGACTTATTTACTAATATTCGGAGGTGGGATTTTCACAAAACTAAACATGATAAATATATACTTAGTAAATATATTTTTCACCACACTGTTTATGATTATTTTGTGAAAATACATAAATATTATTTTTAGAGTAAAAATAATATTTCGAACGATAACAGCTCCAAAATAATACAAACGCTGACACGACAAACATATAAGTTACACCGGTAATTATTATTACCACTTAATCGTTAAAACGTAACTTACGCATTATACGGAAATATTCATGAACGCGTATTTTGTCAACGCATTATTTTGGAAGTATTATGTGAAGTGAAAATATAATATTTTTGAGAAAAATATTTATATTTTGGAAGTAGAAGTAAAAATATATTAAGTGGGACTTAATGATATAATACAAATACACATGTATTAAATCCCCCATCCTTGGGAAGGAGATTAATTACCAAAGTACATGCAAAATATAAACACGAAATAGTTGTCTAACTATTTCCCAAAAACTTAAACTATAAAGGTAAGGCACGGCCATCCGTCTAATAAAATTAGCATATGTAGGTCGTTGCACAGCTGCCTGACATTCGGAGTAGTTGGTATAGCGACGCACTGACTGTGAGTTCATGTCCCCCTTTTCTCTTAACTGTTTTCAGTTTTCTAAACTGCGGGGGTGAAATACATGTTACATTGATTATGAATACTTTATACATGGTATGGTTAGCGTAAGGAGGTTTGTTACTTAGATCATGTGAGTGGGTAGGCGGAAACTTGAGGCCATTAATCCTCATGGTAGGACCGAGGGACAGGAGCGGTAGATCTATCTGGGTGTAGCGAGCCCAGCCCCAGGTCCAGCATAACGGACCTTGGGGTGACTTAGTGCCCGACGCATAAATCCGCTAGGTTTGAGTCTTCCTACTTGCACTTCACACATATCAATGGCCTTGCAAACCATTGGTGATCTCTTTTTCCTTATCTGCTACATACCAGGGTTTTTGATAAATACAAAGGTTTGTTTACTCACTTTCGCATGAACTCGCTCAACATTATTGTTGATTTTTCAACTTACATGTATTTCAGGGAATTAAAGATCTGGCACGGTATGGCATGTTTTTCCCGCTGCATTAGTCTCCGAGGTCATCCAGGGTTCGGGGAATGTGACTCTTTCCTGGACAAGTCACAGTCCTTGAATCATGTTTATGTTAAGATTGAATTTGTAATGTTTGGTGAACAAGATTATGGTTGTTAGGGTGTTATCCCGTTAAGACAATGTTATGGTATTTTTATTTTAATGGATGATCTTGTATATTTTTAATTCATATAGCTTGGTTATGATTAAGCTAGGGTATTAAGAAGTCACACCAAATAAACCACGCTTCCGCAAAGCCAGGGTGTGACATAAAATAAAAGAAAACAAAAAATTTTCAAGATCCCGTCGTAAGCTACGGATCGTATACCGTAGCTTACGTTCCGTATGAAATGTTCGGACAGAAAGGCTGCTCCGTATCCTACGGCCTCCTACCATAGGTTACGGTCTGGTTTGCAGTTTTGTTTTCCAGTTTTGTCCTTAATACAAAAACGACCATAACTTTTAATCTGCTTATCTGTTTAACCTCCTGTTTCTTTCTACACGATCGTAATTTGTTCCTTTATATTATGGACTCAACATCCACTATCCATATCAAAAAAAATCTTAACTTATAAGCTTTCGGCTTATAATTCTTTTACAAAATTATTCGACCCGTTTTGGATTAAACCTCACTATTCAGTTGTCGGTTCCCTATTCTCGATGGATCGTCACAAAACTGATAATCAACCAAGGGTGAGAAATCCCCTTGATCAATTGGTTAAAAAGAAACAAGAATATATGTAGAAGAACACGAGAAAAAATATTAAAACCGATCTTCTGTGATTATCAAACAAATGTTTTACAATCACTCAAGATCAACCTGAGAACTCACAATCGAATTCTGTGTTTTCTTTAACTCTCACAATTTCGAATACTCTCTCAAATGTCTAAAAGTCTAACCTAAAACCTATAGCTTAAGGTTGTTTATATAGTCACAACCATGCTATTCGAATTGGGCTTTGGCCCGTATTCATTCTAAACAAAAACGGGCTACACATGCTAATTCAACTTGGACTGAACCGAACCAAACTCGGACTAGACTGGGCTTCTAATAATCTCAAAAACCTTAAATTCTTCGTAATCCAATCTTGTTTAATATCCAAAGACCAAACCAAGCTGTTGTCACATAACATGCACCAACATCACATCTTATGGCAAGGATTAATTTCGTACCATTTTACCCCTTCCTCGGGCTTACTAAACTTGCGTTTTAAGCTCCCATTACAGGTTTGCATACGGATTATTGTTCCGCTTGGTTAACTCTAACCAAGCATAAACCTTACTTTTCTTTACTTAAAGGAATCCATATCCTCTAAGTTTTAACCCATTCTAGGATTCATCAATTACAAATCCGTGTTTCCGTTACTCGGATTACGCTTTCAATCTATTAGTTTGTTCGCGTGAAAATCCATCACTAATGAACGAACCAATTATTTATTTTCTTTATTTTGATCCGTTCGGTTGTTTGTGTGAAATCCATCACTTATAAACATACCAAACATGTCGTAAATCGTTATTTCCTCATCCATCATGTATCAATAACCAAAACCATCAAGCAAAATACCGCGAAGCAAGAAAGCCACGTATCTTAAAGCTTTCCTTTAAACGGATGCCCGTTCCGACTTGGCCACTTGATGGTTCACCCAATTTGCCTATAGAGTTCAATCCAATTTATCCTTTAGAACTCATATTACAACATATTACACGCAAATTGTCAAACTTGTCAATTACGTGATTTCTTTTTTCAACAATTCAAGGTCACTTAGGCGTTACATCAAGCATCTTGTGGGCGAGATTTTATACTACAATTATCAAGTTCATGATTTAGCTATTAACCATATATTATCATCGTTTCAAGCCTCTATGTCTACTGTGTGTGATTAACACCTAGAATTCAACATCTTAACATCAGATTCTACCATTTCACTATCACAATTTAAGTGTTCATCATATTTATCAAAACCCATTTAACACAAACATGGTTAATTGTTTAAACACTTAAATTATGGCATTTAATCACTAATTTCTCATCTAGGGTTTGTTCCTAGACTTGTATACATTTCAATCTTGCCATAACATCTACAATTCATACTTGATTTGCAACTAGGGATGTTCATCAAAATTTCATAACATCACCAAATATCAAAATTTAACATACCTTGTGATCTCCTCACTTGGTGATCACTAATTTTGTTCATGCACTGATGTTAGGCCTGGTTTCCCTTATGATTTTTAAAGATTTGGTGATTTTTAGGGCTTAAGAAGTTCCCTCGTTGTTTCTCTATTCTTGGTCGACCAAAACACACACACTAGTGTGTATTTTGTGTCTTTAATTTTCTTTCTATTATATTTAGTTTCTCAATTGTCCATTTTAGTCCCTCACGTTTCACCAGTGGGCCCGGAGGGGATTACCGTGACGTAGTTGGCAACAATATAGTCAAACCACACAATATTTAAATGCACAGTGGAAGCATAAAGATAGATATATTCCAACCATTAAATGTAATATCCAAGTATCACAAATAGTCGAATATAATCCACAGTGGATCAAAATAAAATAGGAATAATGTTCAACAGATAATGGCATCCCAAGCTTGCGAGACTCTAACGATGCTAAGGAATGGCCAGCCTATTTCGTGTAGAACCTGCATTTAATCTTTTTGGGGAAAATACGTCAGTTTACACTGGTAAATACATTCAACCTACACTTTTTGTAAAAAAAGTTTTAATAGAATCGATTTGAATGCACAAGGCACAAACTCTTTATAACTTGGGATAATTAATCAATTAAATCTTGTAAAAGAATTACATGTTCACTATGCGTTCAGTCGCCCGGGTTGTGCCGGGTTTAAGGTTAACAGACACGCCACATAGCATAAAGCTGTGGCGGGAAAACCAACGGTTATACCTTTATAAATATAGACACATTGTCGGGTGTACGCCTACACCCGCGTGTCAAGGTCGTGGCCATTTCGTAAAATGATGCTAGGGATATCCGGGACATGGTCATTAAGCTCCCAAAGGCGTAAAGCCAACAAAACCAATTTTTAAACGGGTCACATTGATAATACCCAACTACTAATGAGTTAGGGTCAATTGCCCAACCAAGCGGTATTTTATATACCGTAACCCAAGCCCGTATAACGGAAAATAAGTTAAAAGTATTTACCTGAGCAAGTAGTAACCTCAATAAACAAATGCAAGTATCTTTTACTGGTCTCCTATTCTGGAACGGAGGTTTATAACAACCTATTAGAATCCTAACGGGTCTTTAATTTAGCCTTAGCTTAGACCGGTCAGTTTCAAAGGATAATTACGGTTTAATCGCGTGAAAGGCGAAAACTGGGAATGGAATGTGGTTTGGACCCAACAAGTTTGAAGACTTGTTTTATATGGGTAATATAACTACACTCTGGATTTTGAAGTATAAGCGATAAGGTTTGACCCGTTTCGGCTAGTTTATGTAAACTAGTTACATAAACCGAACCGTACGCGTAAAAGGCGTAACGGGTAACCGTAAGAGTCTTACACAAGTTTCCTAAGTTAATATGCCCTAAAGAGGTTGTGGTATCAGTAGGATACCTTCCATTATGCCCATAACGAGTTTAAATCCAATATACGCCCCGTGGGGGTATTTTGGTCATTTTAAAGATTATAAAAGAGATTTCCGAGTTCTACAGGAAATCTGAGTTTTCCGAACTGTTTATAAAGTCCAAAATACTCTATTTATTAATTAAAGTCAGTAGCAACTGGATTCGGGTCAAAATACCATGTAGAACTCATTTTACGTCCGAAAAGGGTATATTTGGTATTTACCGAATCAGTGCCATAACCGCAGGTTACGAGCAGGTTAAAAATAATTAAAAATCTTTAAAAATCCCAAAATATTATTTTACATCAGCGTGTAAAAGGTTTGGTGTCGAAATTTGGGTTTAGATAGGCTTTATGCTAATTGCGCCGTTTAATTACTAAAGTTTCCGTAATTGCGCTATTTAGCATAACTCCTATTCTAGACCTCGGATTGACGTGAATTTGGGACATGCTTAGAAATCAGTAACTAAGGTTGTTGTCCTTTCACATGTCCAAAATTCTCGTTTTAAAGTAAAAAGGGCGTTATGGTCAACTTTTAAGCACTTAACGGAAATGTGCAAAAGACTCGGACAAACAATGAACCGATCACAGAGGGGTATACCATCATTTAACCTGGTCCTAAGAGAGTCCTAAGGCATATCTAAATCATACCATATCGGGTCAGAACTGGAGTCAAAGCGAAAGTCAAAACTTTGCGACTTTCGGTTCCGAACCGGGTTAAAACAGTAAACGGTCGGATCAAACAAGCTTAGACCAGTTATAATACTTATTATCATGTTATATGAGTGTCAAAACAGGTTACACGCCATCTACATTACTGATTATGCATAAAATCGAAAGTTAGCATTCTATTGACTTTTTCTAAGCAACCTTGACCCGACATTTGGACTAGTTAGAGTGGGAATCAGAGGGTGCCCTTTTAGGGGTTTAATGCCCACATAATTACCAACATGTAATCTACCTTTGATTCGACAAATCACTGGACCATTTGTGATTTATCGTTAAGTCAATCGTTAATTACGACGGATTGACTTTTAAGCTATATCTAAGCAAAACTTAACCAAGAAAGGGTGGAGCACACTTACAAGAGTCCTATGCACGACCAGGGATGAGTATTGAAGGCACTTGAGCTCTAGAAATGATCAGAAGTGTTGTTTGAAGGTGTGAAGAACTTGTTGTTACAAAGTGGCCTCTTATAGTGTTCATTAGCCCTTAGATCTTTGACAACAAGTGCTATAAGTGTTCTTAGATCATCAACATGTGTCCCTGAGTGCTAGGGGTCATTTAGGGGGCGCCCATGTTGCTCATAATTGCTCCTAACTCGGTTAAAACACCAAACAGTGTTTCTGTCCGACTTTTCTGCATCTGGGAGGTTGACGCGGCCCGCCTAAAGGATCACTCAACCTTTACGCGGCCCGCCAAAATCCTTCTGACAAGCCCATATCTTCTACTGTCAATGCGGCCCGCGTAAGGGCCTTTGTTACTTTTACGCGGCCCGCCTGAGACCTAAAAGTGAGATTTTTCAAATCTTTTCAATTATTACTGTTGGCCTTTGGCGATTTGAAGGGGTAACTTTGCGTTTTGGGCCTCGTTAACTTACGTATAAGGGCCTCGTGACTTTTACCCTCGCCGTTAAGTCCTCGGTTAAATTATTACTACCCGAAAAGACCTAACTTTCAAAGTTGACACTTTTAACCCTTCGCATACGAATTCGATCATAACTTTCTCGTTTTAAAACGGAACCTTGCGAAATTTATATCGTACATTCTAGTGAGCGAAATTTACTGTTACAAAGTCTCGCGTTTGTTAAAGGGTCACTCAGAGGTATAACTTAAACATGTCGACACATTTAACCCCTGTAGTTTGTAATCTCTCACTTTCTTCCGCATTTCTTTCGGAAAATTTCGAGGTATTAAACGTGTAAACTTATAACACTTGTCAATACATTATAGGACGCAAAATTTCGAGGTGTTACAATCACCAACCTTAAACTAGTCAATGCAGCATTCTCTGTTTCAGCTTTAACCGCATCCGAGCTAAATTTTTGATATGACATGTCAGCATCACGATCTCGCATTCCGCTTGCTTGATCTAAGAATGTACAAAAACTCAACCGGCAATTGATAGAAACTTTAAATACCCCACTGATTAACTTCAAATCCGTGCTTCCCCCTGAAAATTTGATATCCCGTTTACCGTGATCAATGTTAACGCACCGTAAGAATGACAGATCCGTGTAAACGGTATTCTCCACAATTAGCAAATCTTCCTCGGAAAACAAATCATCTGGTAATGTAATCCAATCTCTGAAGCATTCGTCCACAATCAGATTCATCTCCTCGGATAATCGAGATCTCAGAAGCTATCATCCACGATCACTCTGAGATCTCTGATGCTTTCATCCACGATCAGATATCAAAATCTTAGATTATCTTGATCTCGAAAGCTTTAACCCACGATCAGATTCACATTCCCCCTGACAATCTGAATTCGAAACCACACGAATACTGTTGCAGCGTCACTAATTTCAAAAATGCTAGAACATCTGAAAATTTTTATTCCCCCTCATTTTTGCAAATTCTATCACTGAATTCCCCCTCATACTGAGCAATTCAGTCCTCTTTCACCTGTAAAAACCTCGACGATGCTGAAAATATGACACTTTCCTCAAAACATCAGTTTTTTCATCATTGCGGATTTTACGTTTTGGCCCATAAATAGTCAGATAACCTGAATGATAAACATTCTGCACCAGTATCATAACTACCACACTAATTTCCACAATCCGTGATCGCATCATCAAATATGTTCATTGAAGCCCCAGACGGTGTTCCCGAACAACCCAGCTTGGTCGTTAAAAACCAGAAAAAATTTTCAATCGCCAAATTTTTTCTAGAGACTCTCCTCGTCGTTGTGATAAAAAAATGCATTTTTTAGGCATTTGTTCATCCGATCGAATGGGTTTATATGATTCGGATGATCATCCTCTCGGGTGGTCATCCGATTGAATGGAAAAAGGGACGAACTTGTGTTTGTGGATCGGATGGTCATCCGATAGAATGATCATTCGAGTGAAAACCAACTAATCAATCAAACACAAGATAATGATATAGCTCGGATGGTCATCCGATCAGATTATGTTCAAACAGCTCAAGAACACTACAAATCACGTTTTTTCGATCCAGAATCTTTATTTGTCTGAATTTCATGATGAAACTTCATAGGATTGTGCGCAAATCAATTCCGAACAGATTGATGTCTTCAATTCAAAAATCCATCCGTGAATTGACCTTTATTTTGATGATTTCTCTGTTTTAACGTCAAAACTCCTGTTTAACCCAAAATTGATGAGCTTGGGTGATTTAACTGACTGTTAGATCGATTAAATTGGTACTGTTGCTCTGATACCACTGCTAATCCAGGAACCAGCAAGTTTGACAGAGCCTCGGTCCCGATACGACGTGTTCGGTGCGTTATTATTACTAAGAAAATAGTAGAAGATAGATACCATTGACACTGGAACTATCATGTACATTCATCGTAATTTCTCCGAATGTGCCTTCGGTAGTAAATCCTTCTCAATTTTAGTTAGGGATTTGTGGCCGTCGCTTATATCGGCTTGTGTAATGTTGATTTCACATAAATTTATCATTTTTTATCGTGTGTTTCTTGATAAGAATTATCAAATATGGTATGGTTTGATGAAAAATGAGACCATATCATAATTTCTCAAAGGTTAGGAATCAACACTATGTAATTATAAAGATTCTATAGAATCATTTAATTATAAAGATTCTATAGAATCATTTGTAATTTACTCTTTATAACATTTTTATCCGTACAACAAATATGTGGACCACGTACATTCTATTTTTTGCATGTGATAAATGGTCACAACATTTGTCTTATAACACTTAAATGGTTGCATGTGATAGTTGGTCACAATGTACCTATGACGTTTGTAAGTTTTAACCTTTGAATAGTTTATCTTTTATTTCCATAAGAATACATTAGTTGACTATAATGATTAAAGAAGTGTTAGACTAATCATTAAAAAAGCAAACGTGTCTAGATAAGGTGTTGCAACCCTTCAACACCTATGTGAAGTGCTTTATGGAGACAATCAAGTTATAGAATTAAAGTCACTTTTAACACTAAGACTATACATAGTGAAGAGCGTTAAAGTTGTTAATCAAGGTGTCACAGCTCTAAGAGGAAGAATTCTAAATCCTATTACATCTATAAGATAGAGAGGTAAAGTCCTTCCTAGGAGAGTGAAGCAACGAAGGCTGGAAGTAAGAACTCTAAACTTTCTCTTTAGGTATCCCCCCTCCGTACCCTGTGTGAAGGAGCTGTAGAATCAGTCCTAGCTATCTGATAATAGCAGCTGGGATCACAGAGAGTAGCCAACCCAGTCCAGTAGCACAGTCCTACAAGCCAACGGTTGCTAACTTTCTTTCAAATAAGATCTGTCCCAGCTGGCATTATTCTTTAAACCACCTTCTCTTGATGTAGAAAAATCCCCTTTATTTGAGGGTAATACAGAATTAGCTCTATCTTATCCAATGGGAAACTTTAGAGTTCATCCTTTAGCTGTCCAGGCAGTGCAGTACTTCCTCTCGAGATATTGGTGTATAGATCCTTCCCAGCCGGACAAGGAGCCTGTGTTACTAATTGGCTTGATAGTTCAAGTAGTAAAGGAGGTCTGTGGTAGTCAAGTATGTCTGTGGCTAGAGGAGAAAAGCAGTGAATCTTAGTACCCTGTAAGCGTGAAGTCAGGCTTTTCTAACTCCTAGTCAGCTAGTAGAAGGATAGAGACTAAAGAAAGTTAGTTTACCCGAAGCAAAGTCAAGAGAGAAAGGTGGTAGCTCTCCATGCAAGCTATTCTAGCAAGTCTTCTGTGGAGGAGGAGTAGCACTAGGCAAGTAACTTATTTCACTAGTTGAGATACACAGATTACTCAAGGTTGTACGAGCTGTAATAGTAGTTGAAAGGACCTTTGAATACACATTGGACCTTGGAAATCACAATCTTAATGGGCCTATACCAGAGAATCTTGCTGACTTGGCTCAACTACAATGCCTAGTTCTTTCTCATAATAATCTATCCGGGTCGATTCCTTCCAAGTCATCTTTGTCTTTTTCTCAGGTTAATATACCTGATTTCTTTAGTCTCTATCCTTCTACTAGCCGACTAGGAGTTAGAAAAGCCTGACTTCACGCTTACAGGGTACTAAGATTCACTGCTTTTCTCCTCTAGCCACAGACATACTTGACTACCACAGACCTCCTTTACTACTTGAACTATCAAGCCAATTAGTAACACAGGCTCCTTGTCCGGCTGGGAAGGATCTATACACCAATATCTCTACAGCTCTTTATGGGCTGGGGAAATCTCCTAAATTACAAGAGAGGAAGATAGAGTTAGCATTGATTGGGAAGGAAGGAACTAGTAATCCATTTAAGAGGACTTTACCCTAGAAAAAGTAAAAGGGAGGGAAGGAACTGACTTTTTCTAACTCGGAATGAATTGGAAGTGCGAGATGCACTAATCGGAAAGAGACTCTCTCTTGACCTGACTTTCCCTATTGGCTTTGACTGCGGTAAGTAATTCACTCAAACCGATTCCATTTATGGATACTTGGAGGGTTCTGGCTCATCGCAATTCCATTTCTTAAAGTGCAAGTCCAGTTTTATCTTTTTATGAAAGTGAAAGTCAGGTTAGCCCCTTCTTTCAATTCCAAAGATGCTCTCAAATTGCTGTTAAAGATTATTTTACCCTAAGGCTTCTCGCGGTCAGGCAAGCGTGGCAGAGCGTAGCATGTATCCAGCCATCCGAACTACTTACTGAAGGGCAAGCACCAACGAATTACTCACTTCATTCACAGCGCGGGGGAGAGACAACGGGGAGGAACCCAACTACAAAAGGTACATCGAACTCGAATGAACCAGAAGGCTTCCTCAGTAAGAAACCATAAGTCTAAGCAAGAGACTTACAGGGCTTCATTCATGAACACACTATGGGAGAGAAAGCACCCTCATCGAGCTGATCGACGTCGAGTCTCATACGGGGATCTTCTAATGCTCCAGATCACTCTATCAACCCATTCCAGTCCCACCTTTGCTGCAACTCATCAGCTATAGCCAGTAGCTAGGAGTTCTCACTTCAAGCGGATATTCGATAAATACAGCACCTCTAGTAGTTGGAGAAGGAGATAGGCCGCCCACCTATTCGATCATATGCCATACTTTCATCAACAAAGAATGGAAACCTGCCTGCTAACAGCAAAGGATATAGCCATTCCAAATCCACCCAACAACAACCGTTGCTTCCGCCCCCTGTCCTTCTCCTTAGTTTCTAAACTAGCAGAATCGCAGGACATCAAAAGTGGGAAGTTTCTTGTTGGTTTTTCTTCCTCACTCTCGAATAGGTGAACTTGGTTCGTTCAATTCTTAGGGAGAAGAAGGATGGGAATGAATGGGAAGACTGGAGTAGTCTCTTCATTAGCCGGAAGGAATTAGTCTCCACTAGCCTCATTCGAAGAACGAATAAGAAAAGGCTTACTGTTTAGGTAGGATAGATCGATGTGGTCCAATGGCTAAAGCTCTGCCAGCTTCTTGTAGACTTACTTCTCTTTAGGCTCCGAGTTCTTTATTTCTTTTTTTCTTTCTTTTTGTTTTTTTGTTTTTTTGTTTTTGTTTTTCATTATTCTTCGCCACTAGTGGCAACGAAGTTCTTGGTAATTAGCAAGGGGGAAGGAAGATCTCCACTCATTTCATTCATTCAGTACCTGCGGTGAGGCGCGACCCACAACAAACGAAGGGGGAAAGCTTGCTTTGCTTGGCTTGCTGTAGCCCTATTTTTAGGCTTGGTAAGCGTAAGCTATTGTTGTAGGCTCGATGCTAAAGTGCAGTGGGCTAGCTTTAGTTTGCCTGGTCTGGTATCGATGCATGCAATAGGAGTTCTAGTCTTGCTATATGTCTGAGCTTGTTCCCCTCTATACAGTGAAGGTTCGAAGACTAGGCGAAGATCGGAGACTAAACACGAATCATCAATTCCTTTGACCATTCGTTTTGAGCCTCCAATTCTTTTAGAAATGCTAACGAGGTTCAATGATGCTGACGAAGGGAACCAGCTGAAAGGTTATCAAAGGCAGGCGCGTAACATAGGCAGACTCATAGGAGAAGGCTGTGCGTGTAAATCCCAACTAGAGAGCTCCTTTTCATTCGATTTCTATACTATAAAGGGCGGCTACTCGACCTATTTGAAAAGAAATAAAATCAAAACCCTTTGACTTAAGTCCTTAACTAAAGATATATTTTGTAAGAACACCCGTAGTGGTTGCCTTTTGGGGCGTTTTTTGTGCTCAATCACACCCAATATCGCCCACATACCACTACACATGGGCGTGTTTGGGGCGTTTTTGGTTATGGCGTTTTTTAAATCATGCCTAATGGGGGTTTTTGTTGTCCAATCATATTTCAGCTTCTATTATTTGGCCAATAAGATTTTTTACATGTTTTTTTTATTTTATTTAATACAAACATAATGCCCCACAATCCTCACATCTCCACTACACTCATTTTAGAAAACGCCCCATAATGCCTCATTGCTGACTGGGCTGCCACATGGCGCAAAACGCCCAAGGGTGAATATTGCCCACTACGCATGGTCTAATGGTTGTAAAATAAGGTCTCGAAAGCCGAGTACTCACCGAGTACTCGCTACAAGGCTTGAGACACGAGTACTCCTTGTCTAGGCCAATTACTCTTCGAGTACTCTCCGCCTAGACCGAGTACTTCCCGCATACTCTCAAATCCGACTATGAATCCCTTGATATTATTAATTTCTTTCAAACTATTTTCATTTACTACAATAGCATTTAGATATATCAATAAAGCAATACATACAATACGATGAATAACAAATAATGGTTTGAAGAAACCCAGTTTTTAACAAAGTAGAACTTAGTTTTTCGTTCCATTCTTTATGCTATGATGCTCTATTTAAATTTATTTTCTTAGTTAGTAACCAAGTCTTAATTCAGGTGTGCATGAGACGGTTCAGTTTTAAACCTAAACCAATACCAAAATAGAAATTTTTAGCTATGTGTTTCCTAAAAATCGATCAAGTTTTTATTAAAAGCCACCTCTGTTTCCATGCTAACCTTTACAAAAACACACAATAATAAAACAATACTAAAACTTTAGTAGAACTTATATTTAAAATTTTATATTCTAATAAAACATTAAACTTAGAAGGTGATATATATTCTTACAAAAATAAATAATATCAAACTAATATAAAAACTTTTATTTAAGATAATTGACACAAAATCTTCTATTTTGTCCCTCCCGCCATTTTCAGTTTTTCCTTTACATTTCATAAAACACCCATAATCCTTTTCAACCACAAATTTAATTATGATATACAAATTTAAATTTTAAATAAAATTTATGAACGAACTTAGCGTACAATATTTGTTTGTGATTTAATTAATATGATATACAAATTTAAATATAATTTCCCCCCACATATTCAACAAAATTGACACAAGAAGACTATTCTTCTCTCTCCCGCCCTTTTCAGTTTATCCGTTACATTTCAATAAAACCCCCATCATCCCTCCACAACAACACTCACAGAATCATTCACTCTTAAAATTCCAATACAAATTGCTTTCTTATTCGCTATGGAAGCCGCTTCTGGTTCTTCGTCCTCTCGGAATCCTACTACAATTGAAGAGATCTTCAGAGATTACAAAGGCCGTCATGCTGGTTTGGTTCGCGCGTTAACCCATGGTACTTAAATTCCTAACCCTCGTTGTATCCTTTTCCGATTGATTCAAGTTACTGATGATCTTCTTTGTTGTTTGAATTTTCTCAGATGTTGATACATTCTTTGCTCATTGTGATCCAGGTATGTTTATAATTGCATACATTCGCTGTCACTACGGTTATCTGTTTTCGATCAAATAAATTTACAAATTTATGTAACGTGTAGTAAGATTCTAAAACTACAAATTTACAACCGATATTAAGTAAAATTGTGGGTAAATTGTGTTGAAATTCTGTTCCAGATATCTTGAATTAAGGTTTACTTATTTTAAGTTCATAGTTTGTTAATTGATTAGGGGCGTTGGGTCGGGTTGGTGGGTCAAATTAGAACACATCATGGACCCAAAAATCGTGTCTACACATGAACCCGAACTCGATATTATTATTTGTAGACTGACATGGACACGGCCCATTTAACCCATTATTTTTATTCTTTTGCATATTAGTATTGTAGAACAACAAATTTACAACCAAAAATACAAATATGTAATTATGCATAAACTTTAAAGTTTAAACTGTAGAACTTAATGGTAATTTCTTTTTTAACTTTTAGATTTTGGCTATTATGACATAAAAGTCTATTGTGGAAATTATAAGAAATTCATATTTCTTGGCAGTTTTTTTATATTCAGAAATTTTCAGTTTGAGCTATGAACAAAGATTATCACTATTAATTGATTAATAAGGGCTGTCGGATCGTGTTAGTAGGCCGAACCCGAACACGACACGACACGGGTATGTTGGGTTGACAGCGCAACCCGTTCAACCATGTTTTTGCATCTCAATATTCTAAAATTACAAATTTACAACCAAAAGTACAAATGTGTATAAAATAATTGTGTTAATTTCTTTTCGTACTTCTATATTTTGGTTCTTCCACTTTATATTATTGATATAACACACATTCTAAAAAGAATTTTATAAAAATAAATAGGTTAAACGGTGAACCCGCCGTGAACCATCAGGCTGACCCAAACCTGGCTCTTATAGCTAAACGTGTTTGTGGTTCCGACACGATTTGTTTGAAAGTTTTATTTAATACTCTTGAATGTATGGTTGTGTGGTTACAGACAAAGACAATCTATGTTTATATGGATATCCAAATGGAAGTTGGGAAGTGACTCTTCCAACAGAGAATGTCCCGTCAGATATTCCCGACCCACCACTTGGAATCAACTTTGCAAGAGATGACATGGACCGAAAAGATTGGCTCTTCGCGGTTGCAATCCACAGTGACTCGTGGTTGATTTCTATGGCTTTCTTTTATGCCTCATGGTTGTCGCTAAATGCAGCTGATAGGTTCTTACTTTCTTTCGACATTCCTTACTGATTCATACTATTTACCACCTACATAGCACGAATATGGGTACGGGACTGGGGTACGGGGACGATATGGGTACGGGGAATGGCAAAACTAAAAAATATAAGATACAGGTACCGCAAAAAAATAATTTAAAAAAATAAAAGTATATTAAACAAAGTCCCAAAAATAAAAATATATTAAACAAAGTCCAAAAATATATTAAACTTCAAAAACACTACATCAACCATAGGTAATTAATTATCATTAATCAAAACGTTTTCAAATTCCGGTTCATCTAGCGAAAGATCGGCAACCTCTAAAAACCCAACATCTTCGATGAATGATGAATACTCGAATAGAGATGATGATTAGACTTGATGTACGTGAATGTTTAGAACAGCATATATATTTATAGAAGGCCGACGTAGCATATATAATTATAAAAGGCCGACTTACGTATTTGGAAGTTAAAAGGTTAAAACCCTAAATATTTTAGAAACGTCCCCCATACTCTGTTTTGGAAGTACCCAATATCGGGTACGGTTTTGTAGAAGTCCCCAATATCCGGGTACGTTTGGGAAACGTTCCCGAGCCGTCCCCTACGCGTTTCTGTCCTAGAGCCGTCCCTGGGACGGGTACTCGATGCAATATGCAGTCCCCGTGCTTCATAGTTTACCACATATTGATGATGAAAGACAATTGTAGATGAGTAACTAATAAGATAAGGTTAAAAGTAGTTTGTGCTGTCGCTTATATAGTGTTTCTAAGAAATCTCTTGTTACAGGGATCGTTTGTTTACCTTGATCAACGATCTGCCCACGGTGTATGAGGCTGTAAGAGAATGGTTAGCTGTACAAGACAAAAGTAGTGAAGTTAGCGGAAGCAAATCTAGGATACCCCTAAAGGTAAGAAAATTTAAATGTGTACTAGTCTGTCTCTACTATAGGTAAATACGATCATAAAAGCTAGAATTGTTACTTTATTTGTTAGTATTCGGGTGGTTAAAATGAATAGTTATTGTATGGGTTAAAACGGGTCGACTTGGCGACCCCAAAAATTTCTGTTTAAATCTTTTTTCCATTTTTGAAGTAGTTAGTGTCATTTAAATATGATAAATTGTCATTATGATCATATGATATTTGCAGAGATCAAGGGATGGGCAGAGTAAAAGTACCTCAAATATGTTAGAAGAGAGTGACGCGGAGAATGAAGAAGAGCACAAGGTGACACTATGTGGCAGCTGTGGTGAAGCCTACTACAACGGGGATGAGTTCTGGATCGCGTGTGACTTCTGTCAGTTATGGTATCATGGCAAGTGTGTGAGTGTCACACCCACAATGGCCGAGAAGATAGACACGTACAAATGTCCTTTCTGTACCCAGAAACGAACCAAACAATATTCTGCAGTAACTGGCTGGATTTAGCATACTACCACCAGTTTGACAAAGGAGCCATAACCTGGATAAGAGGTATAGATTACATTAAGGTTATGCTCATTTGCAGATTTTGGAGAACAAATAAACAGTTTTTAATCTGATATTGATAAAAGTTTACTTTCATTACATGTAAATATACAATTTCATTTTGTTTATGCTACCTCAATTCAGTTAAGGATCAAAGTAGAAACCTCCCTAACTTCCTCTAAAGCAGAACCAACATGCCCATGACTAAACATATAAGAGTAACAACTAAGAAGATAACTGTTCCTCTTGTCTCAACCCCAAAACAACCAACAAGATCACGTGTTTTTGTATAAGTAGAGGGACTTAATTGTCATGTAATAGAAGTTAGAGGGTAATGCATGTAAATGTCAATGACTAATGAAAAGCTACTAAATCAAGAAAAAAAAAATATTTTGTACGATTCTTTATTTTTTAACATGTTAATCATCTCCAATATTAGTTTGGAAATCCAAACACAAACACAATCAAATTAAAGGCTAGTTAAACAGTTTGTTAGCTCGACTTAAACTTGGTGTATCTAAACATGCATATTCATTCCTTTATTCTATCTTGTTTTAGTACTTGTAGCATACCCCATTCCACGCCTAGAAAACTGGGCAACCTGTGACATTGATTCCTGGAGCATTTCGCCAAATGGCAGTGATCCGGTTTCACCCCCCACCACTTCAACTCAACAACCTCGTTTTGCAGCATGACGAACAACAACACCCCTATGAAAGCGGTCCTTGCATCAAGCGCAACCGACAACACATAATTATACTTCTGCCACCACTGCTTTTGGTACTTAAACACAAAACATGTAAAGATCATTCCTGTGGCAAGCCAACTGGCTATATATGTCGGCGTTGCTGCCGGCATTCCAGCAAAACCGAACCATATAACCGGTATATTAGGATTCTGTACAACCCGCCTGTGCCAAAGAGTCTTTGTGAGTCGATGTGTAATAGCCGAAAATTAGAAAAGCCTAAAGTAATAAATACCGATTTATTTTGTCGGTTTTTAAATGAGTCTAATACGGTAAAGATCGATTAAATAGATGTATTGTTTTGTTGTATTTTAGAAGAGTTATACCTCGTAAAAGAGATCAAATCTTAACGACAAATCAACCGAACGTGTTATATATATATATATATATATATCTATATCTATACTATATATAATATACATATCCAAAGGATTTCTTAAGGTCATTGAAATTTCTTTAAAACACCCCTAAAGCATAATGTACAAGTCTTTTAAGCATCAGAAAACATCACTTTCCACTTGTACCCTCCTACTAAACAAAACACGGGGTATACCAATCAAGTCTAGGGTTTCTCATTCTCAATACATTTTATCCGCCCCCATCCACCTGCTTTCTCTCCAGGCGATTCAAAAGGAGATCTTGGGTTTCTGTTGGCGATTCAAGATGTCTTTCTCAATGACACCAGATCTCTCTATACAACACAAGATCGAATGAGTTTCACCTCTCGAAATCTTCGATTTGACTGGATTCGCTCAGATCTAGGGTAGTACTCGATGAGAAAAAGATCCAGGTAGGTTTATTTTTTTCTGCTGAATGTTTTCTCATATCTAAGGTCATTTTTTGATGTTTTCGGTTGGTTTGTTGTTGATGAACATGCATTTTAAGCTCAGATCTGAGTTTTATATTCAGGAGTTTTACATTCAGAGGACGGCGACGAAGGATGCGGGTTGGATTTTAAGCTCAGATCTGTGAAAGGTGTACTCATCGTCTCATCAAGATGAATACTATTTTAAGCTCAGATCTGTGGAAGGTGTACTCATCTTAGAGCGGTTTTCCATGTCTGAGAGAGTCAGAAAAGCTGTGAGTTTTCTCTTAATCTCGAATTCCTTTTTGTTTCTATACGTGTTGCCAAAGGTTAATCAGTTAAATATAAGAAAAGTTTCAAAAATTGGTTTGAATATTCATTTTTCAGGTTATGATAGCTCGCCAGTTCTATTTCTACTACACTACGCCAGATCGGTCTCGGCAAGAAATATTTCACGGCGTCAATTTCATGTTTCACGCTCTCGCCCATCAAATCTCCATTTGATCTCTCAGGTATAAGTGTTTGTTTGTTCTCTAGATCTATACACACTTTTTTCATCGAATTAAATCCAAATGAAATCCATTATTTTCGATGAATGTTCATCGATCTATTGATTCATTCTCAAAATTATGCGATTCAATTGTTAATTTTGCTTGTTCGGATCTCAGTATAAATAATTTGTTCGTGTTGAATACGATTTTGATCTTACACAATCGTATTAAATTTATCGATGAGTGTTCTAGGTTTTTTGCATCAATATATTGATTTTGTTTGATTAATTTTCAAAATGATGCGGTTGAGTGGTTAATTTTGTTTGTTTTTAATGGTTATTAAGAATACAAAGTGAACGGTGAAGTGAAACCGTACGATGAGAGTGAGTTTTTGAGAAGTTGATGATTAAATTGATGATGATCAGATCTCGGTGGTTGGAGTTCCAGATGCGATTCCCGTCAAGTATATGGAGGGACTGACGGATTGAAAAATCAAATGAGATGGTCTAATTGATCTTTTTTTGTTGAAGATTGAAGATAGTTGCCCAGATTTGGTAACATCTGTTGAGGCTACCCAAATTCGGCTTCAAAACTAGCCTGCCTGTTAGGTAACATCTGTTTATGTTTCAGCTTCATTTGTGTTAACAGATTAGATCATTTTAGCTGGTTGACAGATTAGATCTTGGCGGTGGCAGACGACAAAGGTCTTTACAAAGGTCCTTCTCATCAGTATGCCCAGCAGAAGCTTCTAGAAGGGAACCAAGCACAATATGTAAAGGAATCTTCTCATGAAGATGTTTCAAAGAACCCTTCTGTTGGTCAAGGTGCAAGTTTTTCTAAACAAAAGGAGGCATCGGGTTAAACCCGTCTTCAGCAAATTCTACTAAAGTAGACAGTCAATCATTTGGGGTTATTGGTACAAAACCATATTCATCTGATCACATATACAGGCTGTTATCCTTTTATGTAAGATTTTAATCCTTTTTTCCGGTTAATCGATAGACAAACATGGATTTGACGACTCCGATGAAGAGGGTACTCGCCGTTTCATGGTAAATGTTATCGAGCCACAATTCAATCTTCACTCTGAAGATGCCAATGTAAGTTGTTAAGGTGCTAGAACTGTGTTTCTTTAGCAAACTATATTAATTAATCATTTTTAATGGTTAACAAGGAAGATTTTTGCTTGCTGCTATTAGTGGAAGGGTTTTAGCTCGGTCATTCCATGCAGTTCTTAACGTTCGTATAGAGATGATCAAACAAGCGCTCGGGAGTGGAGACGTGAATAATTCGGAATCCCAACCTGAATTAACATGGAATCGTATGGAACTATCGGTGATGTTGGAACATGTGCAGGCTCATGATTTGACTTCATTTAATTTTTTATAAGCTTTTTTCCTTTTTGTTTATTTTATTTACTACTGGATGAAGTTCAACTTAATTCTCAGGTGATTGGCAAGAAGGAACCTACAAGAAGCAATATCCTGTCTGGTGAGGCCCATAAAAAACGTTTATATATACAATGAAATTCAAGTAATTAGTATAAAGTTACAGTTGGCTCATTGATCTTTATTCAACTGTGGCAATAAAGGTTCTCAACCATGGGAGTAAGATAGATGAACGTGTTGCTCTTGAAAGCCATTTTGCTCGAGAAGTTACTATGATGTTAAGAGTGAAGCACTAAACATCAGTGAAGGTAAATTTACTTATTACAAGCTTTTAAATTATAAAAATGCAAGTGCTTTGTTTTTGTCCGAGTGCAGTTATATATGTATTTCTTTCTTGCAGACATATGTTCTAAACGGGTTAACCTAAACGGGTTCGCGGGTTCATCCTGAAACTAACCCGAACCCATTTAGACTAAACCTACCCCGACCTAAATTACCTCCTTAAATTGCATTGATTTATCGTACATTCTACTATGGTTGTTAGGCCATATTCTAAATTTGGCATGTTAATTCTTTCCCTTCAAAATTATATTTTTTATGGAAAATGTTACATAATGAACCTACAAAAATAATATAAGAATAAAAAATTTATTTTAAGTTACAAAGTTTACTACAATACCCATGAAATCCAAAAGGAAAAGAATACTACTTTTTGTTTTCAACTTTGTTGTACAAGAGATCAATTAGATCGTTGGAGTTTATATTTTCTTTTCAAAAAGTTTTTTATAATTGTTTTCAAGAATTTGACTCCTGGTATGTTTTAGCTTATTTATTTAGTGATTCTATTATCTAAATTGTAAGTGTTTATTGTTAATTATAAGTTTATTACTTTGTAGTGTTGTGCCTGCTTTTATCTTTCCCCTAAACAGCAACAAGCAGTGGTGGCTTCTGCTTCCGTACGACTTGGTTCTTCTAAGTTTACAACCAGCAGAGCACCAGGTGGTTTGGGTGCTGCTTCAGGTGCTGCCAATTTAGCCTCAGTGAGTTCTTCGACAATCAGGTGCTGCCAATTTCAAGAGCTTATTTTATGATCTGTTATAATTTATTTATTGTTGATGCTTCTACCAAACTCTCTTGTTATGGTTGTTTGCATCTATTGTGATTCTTATTCAGACCCACATATCACTAAAGATTTTACTTGTAATAATTTATGAAGGCAGCCTGACACCAACCAGAAGCGGTATAAGGAGTGGGTCAAACGAGTTGTGTAATTGCTCAAATGGGTAATCTTTTGGTATGGGCTAGGTTGACCCGCACATGTTTTAGTCCATTTTTAACTGGTGTTAAACATGATTACATTAACAGGAATAATACGATAATATATGTGAGGCGGTTTCGCCTCCTTTGAATATTCTGGATTAATTTTTTTTTTGTGCTCATGAATGATATATAATTGGGCCAGCTGGATGTTTGGACAAACGAAAGAGAAGCTGTTGGGTTAAAGGCCAACTTGACAACTTTAATCTCTGAAGTTCAATGTACAAAGTACCTGGAATTTTATTGGTTGTTTTTCAGTAGACACGTTACATGCTATTGACTATACATATGTTCAATATAACTCCTATTTTCTTTCAGTGACTATTTAATTACGTAAACTAATGAGTGTTGAGTGGCCAACGATTACCTATATTACTTATCTTGCAAATTTAACACGTGATAAAAGTTGTGCTAATAAAGTTAAAATTCATTTATTACTTGATCTTGTAGGTCCCTTTCCGGTGGATAACGAACCTAAACCTTGTTATACAAACCTACTAGCGAGTGCGGAATCCAAGCTAGCAAGCAAACCGAGTTAGTAGCAAGTAGAGAAACAAACACACAAGTTCACCGATTAACACAACTTGTATTAATGCAATGAGGGTTCGGTTACAAGCTCAATGTTTACAGAAATGTTCTATAAACTCTCAAAGTGTGTGTGTGAGTTCCGGACAGAATGCTCTCAAGGCTCTCTATCTCTCGGTATCTTTCTGTCTGTGTGTCTGTCTACTGAACTCAACACATTGCATGGGTATATATACCCAAACACAGCAGGTCTGCTCGAAGGATCCGATAGATGGTCCGAAGGATCATCTATCGATCACAACATGTTCGAAAGATGAGCATGGACCTCGAAGGATGATCCTTCGAGGTCTAATATTCGAAGCATATCTTTCGAGCACCTCGAAGGATCAACAGTATCCTTCGAGGCTATCCTTCGATACAGACTAACATCTTTCAACTAATTGGCCAAGTCAAACTAGGAGGATAGTTGACTTGGTCAACTTACAGACTATCAAGGACATCGTTTACATACAGACCGAATACAGACAAAGTACAGACACAAGTGCACCAACAAACTCCCCCTTGGCTGTAGCTTTGTCTTTATCTTCTATGGTTGTAGACTCGTCTTGAACTTCGACGGTCTTTGGTCTTCGAGTTATCAAAACTCTGATGTCCTTTCAAGTCTTCAATGTCGGAGGATCTTCAAAGTCTTCACGTCTTGAAAGCAGAGAGTGTATCAACAAACTACCCGTATCATGTAGGAAGTGTGTTGACAAACTCCCCCTTAACATAAGCTCCCCCTTGAGTTATGCTCGTGAAAAGACTTTATCTTTATGAAGTGAGATCCTTGTGGTGTTGATGATGGCCAGCGGCAACTCGATCATCTTCATCTTTTGAGCGCCTTCTCGTCGTGTCTTCATTCCAAAGCTTGTCATCGACTATGTTCTCCCAGCCTTTAGAATCTGCACATGCAAGAAATCTAAACGCGTAATGAGAACAACTGCTTGGAATATAGTTAACATACACACATGACACACGAATGACCATGTCATAATCAAACACCGTCCGACAGTTTGAAAGTTTAAATTTGTCAATTTTTAGACCTTAACTTTCAAACATGCAATATTTTGACCGTTTATGAAGATTTAGTCAGTTCGGTTTTCAGTCAGGTTTCAGGTAACAAAGACTAGAGCTCCAACATCGTACGATCGAAAATAAAGTAGAAATAAAATCTTTTTGGTATTTTATAAAGTTTAAGACAACAATTTAAAATCCTTTGAGTGTTATCAAACGACATCACCGCTAATGTCGTGCTGATATGCACCAAACGACGAAACTGTTTAAAAAGAAAACAATAAAAGTTAAGCAGTAAATAAATAAATATATACAAACATTCTTTTTGCGAGTTTCGAGGGTAAGAGAATCATATCAGTGTACGGTCATGCCAAAACACTCTTGTTGTTCAGTTAGTTAACATTAAGATAAGCATCCTATAACAATTATCGGTATTGTTGTCCACTTAAGCTCAACTTATCAGATGTAATCATGGCGAGGGGATACGTTAAGGTATGATTTATACTTACCGACCGGTGTTCATCCACATCACGACACATTCCCGTATCAAGGTATGCACGAGGGTTCATCTTACCGGTGAGTATACCGATTATCATCTGTTTGACCGTATAAATTGTGAGATACTCAATTATTTTGATTTGAAAACAAGCCCTATGTGATATAATCACTTATTGATGAGGAACTTGATTTTCATATGCATGAGGGCACTGGTGCAAGTCCGTGAACAGGTCAGTACTTTCGTACAGCAGAGAGACGAACTTGACACCCGGATAAATGTGATATTTTTATCACTTATTTGAATTGGACATGTGATTGTTTATCACTTATTGAGGACGAATGCAGTATGCAATATATACACGTATGTATAGTATCATGGAAGATCTAGACTTGTGTCCCCGTTATTTTTCGGTAAAAGATACAACCATGATACCCAGATGATAAGCAGCATAAAGACCGAATATCTCAGAACCTCGGCAATCTATCAAACGAAATTTCGGTACTAAGACCATATGCCAATGAATGGTTCCCACCTGGTCTTCAGTCGATTAAGATTTATATCACCCTGCACACTTTAAAATGATTGTGAGCCTACCGATACATCTTATATAGAGCTGCTTATCGTTTTGCATTTAAGGTTTAAAGAGGTTTGGATGGACCACTGATGTACTATCATTTTCTCTTTTGCTCGCCAGGAAACTCATTTTTGTTTTTCTATTGTTTTTGTGTTTTTGAAATTTTTCGATGTTTTTGGATTTTCTGATTTTTGGATTTACTCCCCCTAAAATCAATAAACTAAGATAAATTTAAAACACAAAGGTATTTACAAAAATGATTTTCCGATGTTGGTTTTACTCTTGTGCTTGACCTTAATGCCGTTTACCAAAATTAAGTTTTATCAGAAAAGATTTAACAAATTTTGGAAAAATGAGTTGGCATGTCGGTAAGCGGTGCGGACCATGACAACATTGATGAGTTTCACATTGAAACAATCACGTGTGAGGTGATATCCGAGATCAACGTGTCAGGTCAAAGAGTGCTGTTCGAGATAATAAAAATTTACAAAGTAGCTTAAATATCGACAAGTATAGGAGAGATTAAGAATTTAAAGGCGTATCCTGCAACTGTTCCGTGCATTGCAAGGAATCTAAGCACTCTCCCAACTGGATATCCACCCGGTGTGGACTTCAAAGTCGAATTTGCAACTACTGAAAGGTCTCTTGACAGCAACAAGCTCATAAACCTCCGGGTCCGGCTGGTCTTTCACATTTCACCAGCGAAGGTCTTTGACTTTCTCTTTCAGAAATGGTGTGCGGATGTTCAATCCACGCCAAGGCATCGACACACATTTCACTTCATTCGTTCCTGAGGACCCGATCAAAAACCAGAATGACCAAATTTTTTGGCACGTTCTTCATTTGGTCGAATTTTGCAACTTCATTCAGCCACATTTTCTTTTCCTTTCCTCTCTCTCCATCAAAGGCAACAATTTCTTCTGTCGCCTATCTTGTGTAAGGACATTCCACTATCAACAATCCTAAGACTATCAATAGTTCCTCCTGGAACTTCCTGCACACTCACTCAGAGATTAGTTGGAGAGTGGGACCCAAGCCTTCACAGACTTGGGTCGTCCGTCATCATCGAGAATTGTAACATCCATTTCCCGATGATTCGGAATTGATGTAGCTCCCCCTGAAACAGTTACCGGTTTTGGTATCCAAATCTCTTTCTGTTTTTCATGTTTAACATCCAATTTAACAGATTTTGTTTGGATAATCTCCGGTTTTAAAAACTTTTCAACTTCTTTTCTTTGTTTCTTTTTCTGTTTCTTTGCTCGCTGTTTAACAAGACGAGGGTCCTGTTTTGATGAAACAGATCTTTTATGGTAATTGTTACCATGGGGGACATCAATTTTTGTCTTTCTCTTGGTGAGATATGGACAATTCTTAATGATGTGCCCATACTCACAGCATTCAAAGCATGATCTCCGCTCAACAAACCTCGGAGTATCATAACTGCAATAGCCGGATGATGAACTTCGTGATCTTGAGGTACTTGGTCCTACATCACAACCGTTTGTGTGTTGTGTATAGTTGTTTTGACTGTTTCTTTTCAAAATTTTACTTTGTTTAACAAAATCCTTATTGGATTTGTTTTTGGAAGTATCAATTTTATCAGTCCCTCTAGATTTCACGAGGTTTATCTTCCGAACCTTTTTCTTGTTTTCGCCCTGTTTGCCTTTTCTATTCTCTTGGGCGGCATGATTTTGTTCACGGGGATCATCAACCTTTGCTTTCAACTTATGAAGATATGGGCAATTTCGAATGATATGTCCAATTGTTCCACACTCAAAACAATATCTTCGTTCAACAATCCCCGAAGCATCATGTGATCGTCTAGCCGACGATGATGAACTTTGTGATCCCGAGGTACTAGGTTTTGAACAGTTTGGATCATTTCTTTTCAACACAGTTGCTTGTTTAACAAAATCTAAGTTAGATTTGTTCTCAAAAGTTTCGATTTTGTCCGTTCCCTTAGATTTCACAAAGTTCACATTCTTGTTTTTCTTTTGGGTCTGTTTCTTCTGACCCTGAGTCGATGCTTTTCCTTTAGGTTTGGCATGATTTGGCTGCCTTTTCTCTGTTGGTAATTTCTTATTCCCAAATTGTTTTCGAATTTCGGCCTTTGGAATAGGAGGACACTGTGTAACTGTAACACGTGGTCCTGTCTTTCCCAAAAACTTACTTGTCGAATCTTCAAAGACTTTACTTATTAAAGATTGATTAACATTTTTAATAGGAAAATCTTTGTCAGAGTAGATTTTATCATCACCAACGAGAGTGTACAGCAAGTTCACACCCTCCGACTCTTTTGCAGACGAGGACTCGATTGCAACAGTCTTAGCGGGTTTTGCAGGAGGATCACATAGAATGTAATTCTCGAGAGGTATGTCCCCATCTTTGACTTCCGCATCGGACTTTGCTGGGATGGTATCATCAGATTCATCATCAGAAGAATCAGCATCCTCAATGATGACTGGAGGATCCTGATTCAGTTCAGCAGAAGACACACATGCATCCGCTGAAGTATCTGAGTCTGGTGATACATCTTTCTTGTATCCGAGTCCTGCTGTAAACTCCTTTACATCTAGAGGAACAGATGGTTCAAAGAACGCTCTATCCTCCTCGTCAGGCATCGCATCATAATTGTGTCTCACAGGTGGTGGACATTTCTTATATCCTATGCATGTGACATCCCGTTTTTCTTTCTGAACGTCAATGATGTGATCCAACACATAGCTAGAACTCAAATAGCTATCTAGCTTGAGTTGGATTGCCTCACTTTCCGTTTTTACACAGACCATTTCTTTTTGCATTGTCTCAAGACGTGAGATATATAAATTAATGTCCGTTTGTTTTC